>NW_027070020.1:287621-442920 GCF_002906115.3 Quercus suber
CAAAGAAACAAGGGTGCTCTTACGAGCTTAAAATGATATATATCTGTGGTGTCCATCTAGGGCTCTTGTCTCAAACTTCTCTTGGTGGCTTGTGCCTTTTGTCTTCTCCACCTGTATCTCTACCTACTTTAGTGAGGCTCTTGCCTCAGGGTGACCATGATCTCTATCTCTACACTTCTATTGTACTTGCACGTTCAATTTCCTTAGGATATATGCACAAGTTTGTGTGATGTGCCTGCATGTTTAATTCCCTTGGGATATGTGCACGAGCTCTATTGTTTTGACCCACGAAGGAGTCTTGGGTAAATGATCCATTAGGGACGATAATGGGCAACTCACTGGGGAGTATGATCTTCTTGAAGTTTTGCTGGCCCTCAGGGAAGCGTCCTTATCGGGGAAAAAGAACTCTTTGAGAAGCTTGGTGGTGATTTTAACCTACAAGGAAGTCTTTGAAGATGTGTGATCCACTAGGTAACTTGTATTAACTCTACTCACGAGGGAGTTTTATCAACTTCACGGGAATTATCTTCTTCACAACTCAAGAATGGGTTGACATTGTGCTCCGGACCCACAGGGGAGTCCTTTCATGATATTGTACCTTATTGAGGATTTGTTTAAAAACTTGAACTCACGGGGGAGTTCTTTTGGTGACTTATGGTCTATAGAGGGACACCCTTGATGTTTTTAATCAGTTGTGGATGCTTGTGTGGTCTTTGTGTCTTTTACTCAAATGAGGGCATTTTGGTCATTTTGATATGTCATTGAATTTTCCTTTTGCACTTCCTACCTCCCAGGAACCCACTCGAGATTTGAGGGTTTTTTTTTTGTTGCTAAACAACATGTAGTTAGTGGTGTCCTAAACTACATGTAGTTTAGTCACCAAGTGTGTTCCCACCCTTTCATTTTTTTCTCAACGGTTACCTACCATTTCTTTTTTTTTTCCTCGTCTTCCTCACCTCTTCATATTCTCTCTAACTTTTCAACTTTTTTTTCCTCTACAAAAGCTTTTTTCCTATCTCTCACTCTTTCTCTCTCTCTCTTTCTTTCACAATTTGACTCCCCTCTCACATTCTCTCTGAAATTGTCTCCGTCCTAAAACTTCCTTATCTCTTCCATGGCACCCTAGTCCAAGAAGACCTCCTACGTGCTCTCAAGTGATGCTTTCAACCTCACTCGTTGGAATGGGGCAGTGAGGCTGATGGAGCCCCCCTCGTTAACATACCGGCCAGAAGATCATCTTTCGGCAAATGCCTAGGCAAGATTTGTGAGTTCTTCATTTTTTTTCCTCATTTTCAAGTTTCCCTCTGATCTTTCATTTTAATCCTGTTTTTGGACTTGTAAATGCTTGGGTTTTGTTGTGGGATGGGTTTAGATGAAAACCTGACACCTTATGAGGGGTAGGAACATGTTTCAGATGAATTTTGGTTGAGACATGCTTAAAAATGTCAAAGAAAACTTCTTTGCATGGGTTCTTGCATATGGGGGCTTGAACCTACATACGTGGCCTACGTTCATGCATACGTAAGCTCTCTTTATACGTATATAAGCTTGTTCAGGAGAGTATGCGTACATGGGCTTCAACCTGCATATGCGTGCTTAGTGTTTGCATACACAGACTTGGGCTCATGCACACACACTGCCAAGCAGAAACCCTATTTTGACCATTTTAAACTCCTTTTTCATATGTATCTCATCGAATTGCAAATTTAACACTTCCCTTCATTATTTATGCATCTGAACATGACCCTAACACCACTTTGCACCTCATTGGAAATCTAAAACTTTCTTTTCATTGTTCCTTGGTCCAAATTGTGAATATAACATCACCACACTCCTTTTTGAAGGCTATGTCCCTGTACTCTAGTAAGGGCAGTACTAACTGCGTGTTTAAGTGGTATAAGGACCTCACTGAGGTGACGAAGGCCCATATTTGTTCTGAGGGCTTCGAGCCCAGCATTCGTCTTCTGCTGGAGAGGTCAATGAGTGCCATCTTGGTGCAATGTCTTGCCGAGTGGTGGTGGGACGCTACCCACACCTTCCATATTGCTAAGAGGGAGATGACTATGAATCCTCTTGACTTTCACTACATGACAGGTGTGATGGTGCTATTATAAACTTGGAGGGTGAGTTGGGCACTCGATTGGCGATTGACTTGCTTAGGAAGAGGTACTCCACAGACACGATTCGCTACTTCGACATTGAGGTGGATTACTGACCTTTTCCATAAGAGATGGCTGAGGACTATGCCCGGATGGCTAGGGCATTATTGCACTACATTCTACGGGCATATCTCTTTGCCAATGGAAGGTAGATAGTATCCTTGAGGTGGTTAGCCCTCTTCCGTGACTTTGAGGGTGGTGGAGGAGTTAATTGGGGGTAGGCATATCTTGCCTATCTGTACTCGTGCTTGGATACACTCAGCCGATGGACCTTGTGCCAGCTAGTGGAACCTTGGAAGCTTTTGTAGGTTAGTTTCTTTCCCTTTTCTTTTGTAGCTCTTGTACATGCTAAGGAAAACTGTAACTCATGTTTCTGTAAACTGTCTTCATATTCTCTTTTGTCTTGCAAATTGTCATCTTGTAAACTGTACCCATCTTGTACATTGTATTCTTGCAAACTGTATTCATCTTATACATTGTATTCTTGCAAATTGTATTCATCTTGTACATTGTATTCTTGCAAACTATATTCACCTTGTATTCTGTGTACTTGCAAACTGTATTCAAGCCTCCCTTTTTTTCTTAGCGTTGGGTCGTTTGATATGGTATTATCATTCAAGGGCTAGACCTATGTCTTAGGAATTCAATTGTAGTGAGGGCCCACCTCGAAGGAATTTCTTCTGATAATGTAAGTTTGAATTTCAATGCCTTTCATTATGTTTTTCACATGCTTCTTATGTTTCGCTTCTAACCTCGTGCATTTTTATAGATCAACTAGAACCCATGGGTCGGTGTTCCTCCCACTACGACTCCCGACTTGGAGGCATCTACAGTTGTCTCCAGGATCACCCACCTTTCGAGGGTGTGAGTTTGAGGGTGCTTTACTTGGTGGAACGGGTGTGTTGTCGATCGGTAGGTAAGGATGCCCTACAGGTACCTATGGATCCGTTAGAGTTCATGCTTGCCCCACTTGTTAGGATTAGTGCCCTAATATGCCACGTATGACATTATGTTCTTTGTAATAAACTTGTTTAGTTATTATCTAAAATAATGATAGCAAGAATATTTGGACATTATCATATAGTCCTTGAGATGCATAGTATGTGATTTATGTGATTTAGACACAGAAGATATAAATCACAAGTTCTTTGTAAACTCAAAATCTTAGTTCGTAGTCGATGATGAAATTCAGCATTTCATTTGCAAAGACTATAACATGTTAATTAAGATGGTTTATCTTGATCATGGAAGTGGAGACTTCTAGTTGATATGTTAATATGTTTTAAGTGTATAAAACATATTAAACTAGACCGCTGTAAGATTTATTATTCTATCAACAATTGTCAAATGTATAATAAATCTCATGACTTCTTATTTACATAAGCTCTTAATCCTGAGGGAATAGTGAACTCGATCGTGAAATGTAGGTTGCTTTAATATATCAGAAGTGAGATCTAGACAAATGGTCAAAACCACAGTATGTTGGTCAACCACATGTAATGTTGAAGGAATACATATTCTCAAGATGGAATTCATAGTCTCTTTATAGGTATATAAAATATTTCTTTGAGATAATTTTAATTGGTGATAGGCCAAAAACGTATTAACCCCTTGTGATAAATTAATTGATTAATTAGCCAAGTTTATTAATTAATCAAATTAACATGCAAAGCATGTGGTAGCACCAAAAAATAACCAATTAAACTAAGTATGCAGTGGAAATTAAATTGACACAGTGATTTGTTTACAAATGGAAAAACCTACACGGCAAAACCCCCACCGGGTGATTTTAAGGTCATCACGCTTAAGAATCTACTATTATCAAAACAAGTGGTTACAAGTAAATGAATCTCAGTACCTTATACTAACCTACAGTTGAACCCTTACCCCAACACCCAATTGGACTTGTTCTGTAGTGACAATCTCTCCTTTCAATGCACAACTCCCAGTACGTGACTAACCAATTGCGTGGATCCTAACATGTGACTTGATCACCAACTTGAGTAGGATGTTGGTTACAAAGTTCTTCACTTCATCTAGATGATGAAGATCATGAAGTTGCTTGGTCACAAAACCCTATGGTGTACAAACACAGCAACTTGTTGAAGAACTAGGGTAAACTAGGTTTCCGGTCACACTCATCTTCACACTTGTGAAATTTTCTCTTGTACAACTTGTGTCACCTTTTATGGCCCTTAAAATAATCCTTATATATGTTTAGGGTTGTGAGAAAAGAAAGCTCGAACATATATTCATGGATTGGATGAAAATCAAGACAGAAAATTTGAACTTCATAAACCTCAACAGATACCCTATCTATCAAGCAACTATCAAGCCTCGGGTTGAAACAGCTCTCTTTTAAATCTCGATAGATGCTAGCTGCCGAGCTAGCTATCAAACTTTAATAAACAACACTTTCTAACTTGATTCTTGGATAGACTTGCGTGGCTTTAACACTTGAACTTGAAACCTTGTTTCTTGAAGCATTAAACACATCCTAGATTTACCCAATTACAAGTAAAGTGCGTTTTGTCAAAGGATTAGCCAATTGCATAAAATAGTGACATATGTTCCTAATAATGAATCACATATGTCCTAACAATCTCCCCATATATTTCTGAAACACTTTAAACTAAACTCATCAAGGCATCTTAGTGTGAAACAGATATAATAGATTGCATACAATTAATAAGAAACATGTATATAAAGAAAGAAAAGAAACAACACTTGTAAAGATAGGTGAAAGAACTGTAATAACAACCTCAGATGTATATATATAAACAAGTACAAGGTTTGCTATCACAATATGATCACAAGATCTATGGTACATGAACAATGTATCTAAAATAGAAAGAAAATAAAAAGATACATGAAATCCTCACTACATCCCTTAAAATATGAACACTCACCCTAACAAAAATCTTCTATACTAACCCTCCCCTTATGAGAATGACTATTCTCATATCCAAAACTACTCCTTCTTTTTGTCACAAGTGACAAAGGGTAATAGTATCAAGTAGACATCTCGTCAGCACTGGACGAGCTAGCATCTCCATCCCTATCATCATGATCGTTGTCAAAGTCATCATCGTCCTTGGATGCCTTAGGAAGAGGAGAGGGAGACTCTACGAAACCACCAAAACGAGCCTATCATCTACCATAACGCCAACATGGGTGTTCACTTGACAAAACACATGAGTGAGAGTGTCAAGGCAAGCATCCATGCGTTGAATCTGCACCATGATTGCATCCAGAGTCACACCACCTATAGAAGAAGAGGAAACGGAGGTGGATGGAGCAGAAGGACTGGGAGGAGCTATCGTACCAGATTGCCTCGAACGTAGCTGTGCCTCGCTCTATTTAATGGTAGCGGCATCAATGGCACACATAATAGAGAAGTGGTCGGAAACGTGAAGGGAAACAAAAAAATGGCATAAGATCCTTGTAATAGCCGAAGGGAAGATGAGCTTATCACGGGTTGCTATATCCCTATATACATCTATGATGGAAAGAATAAAATGAGAGGAAAAATCTAAAGTAAGATGCTCTAAAAGAGAAAAGAAAAATTGAGCACAAGGCTCGGCGATAGAGTTATAGTGAGAAAGAGGATGCAAAACAAAAGTCATAACCATGTTCATGAACCTAGGACCTTTTGCAAAAGGTCGAACATATAGTAAACTGACGATCACACCAATCAGAGGGACATTCACAAAAAGCGAACATAATCTCGTCTTTGGACGCAGTCCTCAAACGCTTACAACGGGGGTAGTCAGGATGCACTACCCTCGGGACACGGAGCACATCAGATACAATATTCGCTGTGACCACAATGTGCGTACCTCGAATGTGAGTAACAAAAAGAGGTATTGAATAATCAAATCCATGCATGTTGGATTAGAACTCCTGGATTAGCACGAATGGACAAGTGACCGAGACGTCACATAGTGACTCCCAACCCTTACTGTGAATGATAGTGGGTAGGTTAGTGTTGGAGAAGTTCGACAAAATGACTTGGCATTCCAAATGAACACCTCGTTGAGAAAAATTCTCTGAGAAGTCCTTTCGGGCTTCTTATCACATAACCGAACAGAAGAAAGAGTAGGATCAAATGAAGTGGATGCCTCAAAACGAAGAAGGTTCCGGGACGGAGTAAATTTACGTTTAGGTGCCATGATGCAACTAACTGAAAGAAGGAGAGAGAGAGAGAGAGAGGGAGAAAGAGACAATAAAAAAAAGTCCCAATATAGTTCAATATATAAAAATATAGAGAATGTAAAGTATGTATGCATGAAAATGCATGAGCATGTGATATGCAATAGTAAAAACATCATGGGCTCAGCCCAATACAGTCCTACCAGCACATATGTTTGCAACAAAGTAAACACACTTCTAAGAATTCATAAAACATGATTATAATGCATATAAGATGCAATGCATGATGGTTTAGGATAAAAAATACACAACCTTTCCCAAAAATGTCACAATAACTTCATCAATTTTGAAAAACCCAAAAATTTTCAAAAAATTCCAAAATGTTAGGTCAATGCATGAAATGCATGAAAAAGAAGGATTAGGACCCTTACCAATTGAAGAAAAACTTGATCTAGGCCAAAAAATCCTTGAGGATGAAGTTTGGAGTGAGAGAGAGAGGTTTTGGAAGGTAAAGAGGCAATAAGAATCGAGAGAGACTGAGAGAAATGAGATCTGAATCGAACTGACCTTAAATATAGAAGCTCAGTAATTCTCGATAGATCGAGAGGTGTCGAGCTTTAAAGGGTCAACATATGCAGCTATCGAGTAGGTATCCAGAGGTGTCCACAGCCAAAAGAAGCTCGATGGATTGAGGAGCTATCGAGCAACTATCAAGGAGGCAGAAACTTTCTTGATGGATCGAGGAGCTATCGAGAAGCTATTAAGATTACAATAAAAAGAAGTTGAAGAGCTTGATAGATAAGCCAGGTGTCGAGAGGTGTCGAGGAGCTGTCGAGATTGCTTTCAAAACAGTTTTTCAAGAAGAGAAAAACATAGACATGAATGCAATTAAGCATGCAACTCAACTAAGGATCCAAAGAACATTTTAAACTCTCAAAAACGTCTCTCAACAAGAAAAAAAATGATAAGCACAAAGATCCCAAAACACACACACACACACACACACACACTAAACAAGTCTAACCAATTTTATATTTCGAAAACAAGTTAAGATAGTTTAGTGAGCATACATCAACACATGTATTCCTTGTGATGGTCAAATCACATTATACTTGCACATGTATCAAAAGTAACAAAGAATATTATGTGTTGTGTGTGAAAAACATCGCAAGATTGCATAAGTGTTTGCATGTTATGACGATTTAAGATATTAGTGAATCGCTTTAACTCACACACAATCATAACTGTTTGATGGGGACTATCAGCTTCGAGGTACATCCTATAACTCCCACATCTCCTAGAATACACACTTGCAATCATATAAAACATTTTGATCTTTTTGCTTTTATTTTTCTTTGCATATTTTCCTTTTAATAAGCATATCATGCATGGACATATAAGAGATAAAAAAGAAATACCCAATGATGTTAAGCATTTGACATTGCACTTTTGTTATGTCGAAGCATACGGATGTCATTTCATGATTAGCAGGCAACGGTGGTGAGATGGCTATTTATGCCTTTCTCTTAGGATTTTCTAGTCTTTCCCGTCAAAAAGAGTGATACGAGTGTTAAGTACAAGAGATTACTTAATCTTACTTATCACAAACATGAGCCAAAAAGCTCGCTTGCTTAGTTGTGCATAGAGATGATCATCTAAGCTACAAGAGATACAAAGTTTAGAAATTTTTGTTTCAATGGCCATCCAAGGAACACAAGTACCAATGTACACAAACACACACTGTTTTTGTATTTTTCAATTTTTCAAATTTTTATTTTTATTTTTATATGAAAAAAAATATATTACAAAACTGAAAACTAACCAAACAAAAACATGTTAAACAAAATAAAGCAATGCGTAAAACTAGACTAACTCAAAACAATAAAGCAAAACACACAAGTAATGCAAAAACAAAAATAAGAAAGGGAGAGAGAGAGATAAGAAGTGACAGAATCATTTGGAGCCATTTTCCTTCCACACCATGGAAGAACCTTTTTGTCTAGCAAACCCTTGATCCGACAGTGAGGGGGAAGAAATAAAATCGTTTAAGTTCGAAAGGAACATGAAGGCTTTGAGAAGATCTCCAAGAAGAGCGAAAGAGGATGGAAGTTGATTCTGAACTCCCGACGTGATTATGCTATTGCTCTTTTGAGTGGCTAACCACTTAAAGCAATTAGGCTGAGTATGTCCAGTAGTGCCACAATTATGACAGAAATGCTGCTTTTTCTGTTTTGCCTTTTGAGAGTTTCCCTTTTTAGCCCTAGGATTTTTAGTCTTATTCTTAGCAAGTTTAGGGGGTGCTCCTAAGATAGACTTACCCTTATCTATGTTCTCACTAGCTAATTAATTTTTAACTTCATTGTTCTCAGTTTCAACATTATTAGTAGGAGGAACAAAAACAGTAGCACTAGTAGAAGCAATACTAGGAAAATAGAAATCATACCCTAAACCGGTTCGATCAGAAGAAAATTTCTGAAGACTGAGTATCTCATCGAGCTTAGCGCTTGAAGTCCTTTCCAGCTGAGCTCTGACTTGGAACAATTTTGCCTCAAGCTTCTTGGTCTTCTCAACTAAGAAATTATTCTCAAACCTCAATGCTCCAATAGTCAACAATCCCTTCAGTAGAATTTACGGTGGCAGTGAAGGCATTTAGGATTCCATCATCCTCATTATCAGAGTCATCCTCAGGCTTAGTGCCACTCAATGTAGCAGGAAATGCCTTACTCTTCCCAATAGTCTTGAGATAAGTAGGGCACCCTTGTATCATATGACCGAAACCTTGACACCCAAAGCACTTTGGTCTTGAGGGAATAGTGTACTGATCGCCATCCTTAGCATCCATCTTCCCTTTGTCTTGGCTCTTAGACTGAGAAGAACTTAACTGTCTACAGTCCTTATCGAAGCCCTTTGCATTGGCATTCTACATGAACTTCTTGAATTACCTGGTGATGTAAGACTTCATCTTAGAATCTTCATCATCAGAAGTCTCATAAGTATCACTGCTCTTGCCTTCAATGCCATGCTTTTACTCTTACTTGATTTCTCGATCCTTGTCAAACCCAACTTATAGGTTTGCAAATTGCCAACCAACTTTGTTAAAGGAATTTTGTCAATATCCTTTGATTCCTCAATTGCGGTGATCTTGGCATGGAATCTTTCGAGAGCACCTTTCTCACAATCTTAGGTTCAGGAATGGTTTCCCTAAGATTAAATGTTGAGTTTACTATGTCCTTGAGCTTGGCATAGAACTCATTAAATGACTCATCCTCCTCCATCTTGATCTCTTCAAAGCTAGTTGTGAACCTCTGAAGCTTTGAGTCCTTGACAGCCTTGTTCCTTCATAGGTTTTCTAGAGGATGGTCCATGCTTCCTTTAAAGTTTCTGTGGACAATATCTTCTTGAACTCCTCATTTGTGACTGCACTAAATAGAGCATTCAATGCCCTGCTGTTGAAGCTTGCTGGCCTTAATCTTAGCATCATCCTAGTCGGTCAACGCTTTTGTAGGCTTAGTCCAGCCTATCTCTACAGCTTGCCACACTTTCTCATCTAAAAACTGCAAGAAAATTCTCATGCATACCTTTCAGTATGCATAGTTATTGCCATCAAATAAAGGAGATATAATAAGAGACTGTTCTATATCCATGACAAACAGGGGTCAATGGATCAAACAATAAAGATTAACCCTAATTAAATTGTGCCTACTCTGATACCACTTGGTAGGCCAAAAACATATTGACCCCTTTTGATAAATTAATTGATTAATTAGCTAAGTTTATTAATTAATCAAATTAACATGCAAAGCGCGTGGTAGTACAAACAAATTACCAATTAAACTAAGTATGCAGTGAAAATTGAATTGACATGGTGATTTGTTTATGAATGGGGAAAACCTACATGGCAGAAACCCCACCAGGTGATTTTAAGGTACCACTCTTGAGAATTCACTATTATCAAAATAAGTAGTTACAAGTGAAGGAATCTCAGTACCTTATGCCAACCTATAGTTGAACCCTTACCCAGTACCTAATTGAACTTGTTCTGTAGTGGCAATATCTCCTTTCAATGCACGGCTCCCAGTACGTGACTAACCAATTATGCGGATCCCAGTACGGTACTTGATCATCAACTTAAGAAGGACGTTGGCTACAAAATTCTTCACTTCATCCAGACAATAGAGATCATGAAGTTGCTTGGTCACAAAACCCTACGATGTACAAACACAGCAGCTTCTTAAAGAACTAGGGCAAACTTGGTTTCCGATCACACTCTTCTTCACACTTGTGGAATTTTCTCTTGTGCAACTTGTGTCACCTTTTACAGCCCTTAAAATAATATTTATATATGTTTAAGGTTGTGAGAAAAGAAAGCTCAAACATACATTCACGGATTTGATGAAAATCAGAAAATCTGAACTTCATAAACCTCGATAGATACCCTATCTATCGAGCAGCTGTCGAGCCTTAGGCTGAAACAGCTCTCTTTAAATCTCAATAGATGCTAGCTGTCGAACTTTAATGAACAACACTTTCTAACTTAATTCTTGGATAGACTTGCATGGTTTTAACACTTGAACTTGAAACCTTGTTTCTTGAAGCATTAAACACATCCTAGATCTACCCATTATAAGTAAAGTGCGTTTTATTAATGGATTAACCAATTACATAAAATAGTGACATATGTTACTAACTGTGAATCACATGTGTCCTAACAATAGGTTTGGTTATTTAGACTGTTAAGCCTAACCACTATAGTAAAGAGTTACTAAAGTTTATATTTTATGAAATTAGATTTCATAAAATGTATATGAATAATTTAAAGGATTAAACTGGGTAATCAAGAATCAAGAGGTAGTAATTTACAAAGAGACAATTACACATTATGATTTTGCATTACTACAAATATTTTAATGAAGGGGTTAAATATATTTAATAAAGTCTTGGGATATAATTTATTAATAAGGCCTAGAGTACAATTAAATTTATGTAGTGGTATTAAATATAATTAATGGTAACTTTGGGCTTGTAAAGAGTTGACGGATAAGTCCAAAGCTCATTGGAACTAGAGTTTTATTTGTCCCTTTTGGTTCCACTCCAAGCCACACACTAAAGCCTAATTGGGCTGGCCTAAAAGGCTATCTCAATTACATAATCATTTATTTATTTAATAAGAGTTATTAAATAAAGTAACTGTTAGGTGCAGAAATGTATGTGTGATTGAAAAGGAGAAAGAATTAGAGTTTTTCTTAAGGGAGACACTTGGCTATTCTCATGAAAGATTACATATAGAACTGATTGAGAGACCACACATCTTGGGCACATTGTGGAATTGGAGTGATGAGATATGCCCTACTCTTGAGGAGTTTATTGCGATCATGGGTGAACCTTCAGTGAATGACCTTGTCTTTCCTACCATGGGTGGTGATCTTCCTACCTTGATTCAAGCTTTGTTGGGTGTTCATCTTGAAAAGGAAAAGCAGTGGTGTGTTTTTGGCAAGTTGAATGTTCGTCTCATCTTCGCATACTTCTCTCAGCTAATATCCTAACGACCAAGTTACTGCACTCCTTGTTTCTTAATGCCTTCTATTTATTTATGCTTGCAAGATACTTCTTGGTTCATGAGACCTATTGTGTAGATCATATCATAGGATGTGCTTGGTGGTTGCTAATTTGAGGAATAGAAATCTTGCAGGCATGATCTTGGCTGAAACCCTTAATGGCTAATCCCTAATTTTTGCCTTAGGTTTCTAACCTAGCGAGATTTCTCTAATTTTTGCTTGGATTGCCTTTCAGTTTTAGACCCATCGAGGCACCTTATACCATCTTTTCCATTTTTTTTTTTTATCTTTTTTTTTTTTTTTCACTCATACTCTCTCACTTTTCTCCTCTCTTTCTCTTTTATCCCTTCTTTTGTAGATATGGCTATCTGAGAGGCTTCGCTTGCTTCAACCTCCTGCTGTTCCTCCTAGTCAATATCTACCCAAGCATTATCACGACTATAGGCCCAAGTGTGCTGAGATGAGTTTGAAGAGTTACTGAGCTCATGGAGTGTGTTGATGCCATAGACATCCAATAGGTGGTAAAGTGGTGGCGCATTCCAAGCATGGCTCATCGTAGCCTCAAGGACAATTGTGTTCCTTTGGTGAGACTTTGCCATTGATCTTACTACTCCACATGTCACTTTTCTAGATAGTTTAGTGACCGTCAAGGGGCTCCTAGTGATGATAGCTCTTTCCATACCTTGGAGTTTACTAATAGGACTTTGAGCAAAATCTGTAAGGCTTGGCCATCATAGAGGGTGACTAGAGACATCCGTCCTCCTTAATTTCTTCATCCAACTTTGGGGTACCAGAATTGGCTACAAGACGATATGAAATGGTCCTCATAGATGAAAATGCTTATAAAAAGTCTAGCAAAAAGAAAAGATGACAAACTTGATGTGGCCCAAATTTTACCTTTCTACACTTTATGATTCTCATGTATTTTCTTTTAAATTTAATAAAGAATTGGAATATTCCAAATTCCCTACTGAAACAATTTATCATCTTTTAATTTGAGCAATAAGAGAATCATTTCTTTTCTTTTTTCCATGCCATGTAATTTTTGTCCATGACATCCTTGAAGGAATTTTCGCCGTGACCATGGTCTTTCCCCCATCTTTTGCCTTGACTGTCCTTTTGGGTTTTCAATCCAGCGAGATCTTTTTGTCTTTACTTTTGCCTAGACCCCCAGTTCTAAAAACTTCATGATGTCATAATACCAAGGAACCCTTTCTTCTTCTATAACCAAGACTGAAGCTTTACTCTTCTCTTTGTGCACCAACTCATAAATATGTTCAATCTCTAAAGGTCGTGTCCATACTCCCTCGGGTATTTCAACCATGGATGCCCAAGTAGCTAGAGCATCTGCAAATTGATTCTAAGATCTAGGGATGATCATGTATTTAATTTTGTCAAAAGTTAGGTCAAAATTCTCTAGATATTGCTTATAAGGTTTCAATGTTCATTCTTTACCTTCCATAATTTCTGGGCTTGTGTTATAACCAAGGTAGAACTCTCCAAACACCTCTACCTCATTTACCCCTATCTCTCGGAGAGCTTCCATTCCAATGATACAAGCTTTATATTCTGCAATATTATTAGTTGCCTTAAAGTTCAATTTGACGGCCAAAGGCACATGGGATCCATTGGGGGTGATCAAAAGTACTACTAAAAAAAAAAAAAAAAAAAAAAAAAATGGAAAAGATGGTATAAGGTGCCTCGATGGGTCTAAAACTGAAAGGCAATCCAAGCAAAAATTAGAGAAATCTCGCTAGGTTAGAAACCTAAGGCAAAAATTAGGGATTAGCCATTAAGGGTTTCAGCCAAGATCATGCCTGCAAGATTTCTATTCCTCAAATTAGCAACCACCAAGCACATCCTATGATATGATCTACACAATAGGTCTCATGAACCAAGAAGTATCTTGCAAGCATAAATAAATAGAAGGCATTAAGAAACAAGGAGTGCAGTAACTTGGTCGTTAGGATATTAGCTGAGAGAAGTATGCGAAGATGAGACGAACATTCAACTTGCCAAAAACACACCACTGCTTTTCCTTTTCAAGATGAACACCCAACAAAGCTTGAATCAAGGTAGGAAGATCACCACCCATGGTAGGAAAGACAAGGTCATTCACTGAAGGTTCACCCATGATCGCAATAAACTCCTCAAGAGTAGGGCATATCTCATCACTCCAATTCCACAATGTGCCCAAGATGTGTGGTCTCTCAATCAGTTCTATATGTAATCTTTCATGAGAATAGCCAAGTGTCTCCCTTAAGAAAAACTCTAATTCTTTCTCCTTTTCAATCACACATACATTTCTGCACCTAACAGTTACTTTATTTAATAACTCTTATTAAATAAATAAATGATTATGTAATTGAGATAGCCTTTTAGGCCAGCCCAATTAGGCTTTAGTGTGTGGCTTGGAGTGGAACCAAAAGGGACAAATAAAACTCTAGTTCCAATGAGCTTTGGACTTATCCGTCAACTCTTTACAAGCCCAAAGTTACCATTAATTATATTTAATACCACTACATAAATTTAATTGTACTCTAGGCCTTATTAATAAATTATATCCCAAGACTTTATTAAATATATTTAACCCCTTCATTAAAATATTTGTAGTAATGCAAAATCATAATGTGTAATTGTCTCTTTGTAAATTACTACCTCTTGATTCTTGATTACCCAGTTTAATCCTTTAAATTATTCATATACATTTTATGAAATCTAATTTCATAAAATATAAACTTTAGTAACTCTTTACTATAGTGGTTAGGCTTAACAGTCTAAATAACCAAACCTATTGTTAGGACACATGTGATTCACAGTTAGTAACATATGTCACTATTTTATGTAATTGGTTAATCCATTAATAAAACGCACTTTACTTATAATGGGTAGATCTAGGATGTGTTTAATGCTTCAAGAAACAAGGTTTCAAGTTCAAGTGTTAAAACCATGCAAGTCTATCCAAGAATTAAGTTAGAAAGTGTTGTTCATTAAAGTTCGACAGCTAGCATCTATTGAGATTTAAAGAGAGCTGTTTCAGCCTAAGGCTCGACAGCTGCTCGATAGATAGGGTATCTATCGAGGTTTATGAAGTTCAGATTTTCTGATTTTCATCAAATCCGTGAATGTATGTTTGAGCTTTCTTTTCTCACAACCTTAAACATATATAAATATTATTTTAAGGGCTGTAAAAGGTGACACAAGTTGCACAAGAGAAAATTCCACAAGTGTGAAGAAGAGTGTGATCGGAAACCAAGTTTGCCCTAGTTCTTTAAGAAGCTGCTGTGTTTGTACATCGTAGGGTTTTGTGACCAAGCAACTTCATGATCTCTATTGTCTGGATGAAGTGAAGAATTTTGTAGCCAACGTCCTTCTTAAGTTGATGATCAAGTACCGTACTGGGATCCGCATAATTGGTTAGTCACGTACTGGGAGCCGTGCATTGAAAGGAGATATTGCCACTACAGAACAAGTTCAATTAGGTACTAGGTAAGGGTTCAACTATAGGTTGGCATAAGGTACTGAGATTCCTTCACTTGTAACTACTTATTTTGATAATAGTGAATTCTCAAGAGTGGTACCTTAAAATCACCTGGTGGGGTTTCTGCCATGTAGGTTTTCCCCATTCATAAACAAATCACCATGTCAATTCAATTTTCACTGCATACTTAGTTTAATTGGTAATTTGTTTGTACTACCACGCGCTTTGCATGTTAATTTGATTAATTAATAAACTTAGCTAATTAATCAATTAATTTATCAAAAGGGGTCAATATGTTTTTGGCCTACCAAGTGGTATCAGAGTAGGCACAATTTAATTAGGGTTAATCTTTATTGTTTGATCCATTGACCCCTGTTTGTCATGGATATAGAACAGTCTCTTATTATATCTCCTTTATTTGATGGCAATAACTATGCATACTGAAAGGTATGCATGAGAATTTTCTTGCAGTTTTTAGATGAGAAAGTGTGGCAAGCTGTAGAGATAGGCTGGACTAAGCCTACAAAAGCGTTGACCGACTAGGATGATGCTAAGATTAAGGCCAGCAAGCTTCAACAGCAGGGCATTGAATGCTCTATTTAGTGCAGTCACAAATGAGGAGTTCAAGAAGATATTGTCCACAGAAACTTTAAAGGAAGCATGGACCATCCTCTAGAAAACCTATGAAGGAACAAGGCTGTCAAGGACTCAAAGCTTCAGAGGTTCACAACTAGCTTTGAAGAGATCAAGATGGAGGAGGATGAGTCATTTAATGAGTTCTATGCCAAGCTCAAGGACATAGTAAACTCAACATTTAATCTTAGGGAAACCATTCCTGAACCTAAGATTGTGAGAAAGGTGCTCTCGAAAGATTCCATGCCAAGATCACCGCAATTGAGGAATCAAAGGATATTGACAAAATTCCTTTAACAAAGTTGGTTGGCAATTTGCAAACCTATAAGTTGGGTTTGACAAGGATCGAGAAATCAAGTAAGAGTAAAAGCATGGCATTGAAGGCAAGAGCAGTGATACTTATGAGACTTCTGATGATGAAGATTCTAAGATGAAGTCTTACATCACCAGGTAATTCAAGAAGTTCATGTAGAATGCCAATGCAAAGGGCTTCGATAAGGACTGTAGACAGTTAAGTTCTTCTCAGTCTAAGAGCCAAGACAAAGGGAAGATGGATGCTAAGGATGGCGATCAGTACACTATTCCCTCAAGACCAAAGTGCTTTGGGTGTCAAGGTTTCGGTCATATGATACAAGGGTGCCCTACTTATCTCAAGACTATTGGGAAGAGTAAGGCATTTCCTGCTACATTGAGTGGCACTAAGCCTGAGGATGACTCTGATAATGAGGATGATGGAATCCTAAATGCCTTCACTGCCACCGTAAATTCTACTGAAGGGATTGTTGACTATTGGAGCATTGAGGTTTGAGAATAATTTCTTAGTTGAGAAGACCAAGAAGCTTGAGGCAAAATTGTTCCAAGTCAGAGCTCAGCTGGAAAGGACTTCAAGCGCTAAGCTCGATGAGATACTCAGTCTTCAGAAATTTTCTTCTGATCGAACCGGTTTAGGGTATGATTTCTATTTTCCTAGTATTGCTTCTACTAGTGCTACTGTTTTTGTTCCTCCTACTAATAATGTTGAAACTGAGAACAATGAAGTTAAAAATTAATTAGCTAGTGAGAACATAGATAAGGGTAAGTCTATCTTAGGAGCACCCCCTAAACTTGCTAAGAATAAGACTAAAAATCCTAGGGCTAAAAAGGGAAACTCTCAAAAGCCAAAACAGAAAAAGCAGCATTTCTGTCATAATTGTGGCACTACTGGACATACTCAGCCTAATTGCTTTAAGTGGTTAGCCACTCAAAAGAGCAATAACATAATCACGTCGGGAGTTCAGAATCAACTTCCATCCTCTTTCGCTCTTCTTGGAGATCTTCTCAAAGCCTTCATGTTCCTTTCGAACTTAAACGATTTTATTTCTTCCCCCTCACTGTCGGATCAAGGGTTTGCTAGACAAAAAGGTTCTTCCATGGTGTGGAAGGAAAATGGCTCCAAATGATTCTGTCACTTCTTATCTCTCTCTCTCCCTTTCTTATTTTTGTTTTTGCATTACTTGTGTGTTTTGCTTTATTGTTTTGAGTTAGTCTAGTTTTACGCATTGCTTTATTTTGTTTAACATGTTTTTGTTTGGTTAGTTTTCAGTTTTGTAATATATTTTTTTTCATATAAAAATAAAAATAAAAATTTGAAAAATTGAAAAATACAAAAACAGTGTGTGTTTGTGTACATTGGTACTTGTGTTCCTTGGATGGCCATTGAAACAAAAATTTCTAAACTTTGTATCTCTTGTAGCTTAGATGATCATCTCTATGCACAACTAAGCAAGCGAGCTTTTTGGCTCATGTTTGTGATAAGTAAGATTAAGTAATCTCTTGTACTTAACACTCGTATCACTCTTTTTGACGGGAAAGACTAGAAAATCCTAAGAGAAAGGCATAAATAGCCATCTCACCACCGTTGCCTGCTAATCATGAAATGACATCCGTATGCTTCGACATAACAAAAGTGCAATGTCAAATGCTTAACATCATTGGGTATTTCTTTTTTATCTCTTATATGTCCATGCATGATATGCTTATTAAAAGGAAAATATGCAAAGAAAAATAAAAGCAAAAAGATCAAAATGTTTTATATGATTGCAAGTGTGTATTCTAGGAGATGTGGGAGTTATAGGATGTACCTCGAAGCTGATAGTCCCCATCAAACAGTTATGATTGTGTGTGAGTTAAAGCGATTCACTAATATCTTAAATCGTCATAACATGCAAACACTTATGCAATCTTGCGATGTTTTTCACACACAACACATAATATTCTTTGTTACTTTTGATACATGTGCAAGTATAATGTGATTTGACCATCACAAGGAATACATGTGTTGATGTATGCTCACTAAACTATCTTAACTTGTTTTCGAAATATAAAATTGGTTAGACTTGTTTAGTGTGTGTGTGTGTGTGTGTGTGTTTTGGGATCTTTGTGCTTATCATTTTTTTTCTTGTTGAGAGACGTTTTTGAGAGTTTAAAATGTTCTTTGAATCCTTAGTTGAGTTGCATGCTTAATTGCATTCATGTCTATGTTTTTCTCTTCTTGAAAAACTGTTTTGAAAGCAATCTCGACAGCTCCTCGACACCTCTCGACACCTGGCTTATCTATCAAGCTCTTCAACTTCTTTTTATTGTAATCTTAATAGCTTCTCGATAGCTCCTCGATCCATCAAGAAAGTTTCTGCCTCCTTGATAGTTGCTCGATAGCTCCTCAATCCATCGAGCTTCTTTTGGCTGTGGACACCTCTGGATACCTACTCGATAGCTGCATATGTTGACCCTTTAAAGCTCGACACCTCTCGATCTATCGAGAATTACTGAGCTTCTATATTTAAGGTCAGTTCGATTCAGATCTCATTTCTCTCAGTCTCTCTCGATTCTTATTGCCTCTTTACCTTCCAAAACCTCTCTCTCTCACTCCAAACTTCATCCTCAAGGATTTTTTGGCCTAGATCAAGTTTTTCTTCAATTGGTAAGGGTCCTAATCCTTCTTTTTCATGCATTTCATGCATTGACCTAACATTTTGGAATTTTTTGAAAATTTTTGGGTTTTTCAAAATTGATGAAGTTATTGTGACATTTTTGGGAAAGGTTGTGTATTTTTTATCCTAAACCATCATGCATTGCATCTTATATGCATTATAATCATGTTTTATGAATTCTTAGAAGTGTGTTTACTTTGTTGCAAACATATGTGCTGGTAGGACTGTATTGGGCTGAGCCCATGATGTTTTTACTATTGCATATCACATGCTCATGCATTTTCATGCATACATACTTTACATTCTCTATATTTTTATATATTGAACTATATTGGGACTTTTTTTTATTGTCTCTTTCTCCCTCTCTCTCTCTCTCTCTCCTTCTTTCAGTTAGTTGCATCATGGCACCTAAACGTAAATTTACTCCGTCCCGGAACCTTCTTCGTTTTGAGGCATCCACTTCATTTGATCCTACTCTTTCTTCTGTTCGGTTATGTGATAAGAAGCCCGAAAGGACTTCTCAGAGAATTTTTCTCAACGAGGTGTTCATTTGGAATGCCAAGTCATTTTGTCGAACTTCTCCAACACTAACCTACCCACTATCATTCACAGTAAGGGTTGGGAGTCACTATGTGACGTCTCGGTCACTTGTCCATCCGTGCTAATCCAGGAGTTCTACTCCAACATGCATGGATTTGATTATTCAATACCTCTTTTTGTTACTCACATTCGAGGTACGCACATTGTGGTCACAGCGAATATTGTATCTGATGTGCTCCGTGTCCCGAGGGTAGTGCATCCTGACTACCCCCGTTGTAAGCGTTTGAGGACTGCGTCCAAAGACGAGATTATGTTCGCTTTTTGTGAATGTCCCTCTGATTGGTGTGATCGTCAGTTTACTATATGTTCGACCTTTTGCAAAAGGTCCTAGGTTCATGAACATGGTTATGACTTTTGTTTTGCATCCTCTTTCTCACTATAACTCTATCGCCGAGCCTTGTGCTCAATTTTTCTTTTCTCTTTTAGAGCATCTTACTTTAGATTTTTCCTCTCATTTTATTCTTTCCATCATAGATGTATATAGGGATATAGCAACCCGTGATAAGCTCATCTTCCCTTCGGCTATTACAAGGATCTTATGCCATTTTTTTGTTTCCCTTCACGTTTCCGACCACTTCTCTATTATGTGTGCCATTGATGCCGCTACCATTAAATAGAGCGAGGCACAGCTACGTTCGAGGCAATCTGGTACGATAGCTCCTCCCAGTCCTTCTGCTCCATCCACCTCCGTTTCCTCTTCTTCTATAGGTGGTGTGACTCTGGATGCAATCATGGTGCAGATTCAACGCATGGATGCTTGCCTTGACACTCTCACTCATGTGTTTTGTCAAGTGAACACCCATGTTGGCGTTATGGTAGATGATAGGCTCGTTTTGGTGGTTTCGTAGAGTCTCCCTCTCCTCTTCCTAAGGCATCCAAGGACGATGATGACTTTGACAACGATCATGATGATAGGGATGGAGATGCTAGCTCGTCCAGTGCTGACGAGATGTCTACTTGATACTATTACCCTTTGTCACTTGTGACAAAAAGAAGGAGTAGTTTTGGATATGAGAATAGTCATTCTCATAAGGGGAGGGTTAGTATAGAAGATTTTTGTTAGGGTGAGTGTTCATATTTTAAGGGATGTAGTGAGGATTTCATGTATCTTTTTATTTTCTTTCTATTTTAGATACATTGTTCATGTACCATAGATCTTGTGATCATATTGTGATAGCAAACCTTGTACTTGTTTATATATATACATCTGAGGTTGTTATTACAGTTCTTTCACCTATCTTTACAAGTGTTGTTTCTTTTCTTTCTTTATATACATGTTTCTTATTAATTGTATGCAATCTATTATATCTGTTTCACACTAAGATGCCTTGATGAGTTTAGTTTAAAGTGTTTCAGAAATATATGGGGAGATTGTTAGGACATATGTGATTCATTATTAGGAACATATGTCACTATTTTATGCAATTGGCTAATCCTTTGACAAAACGCACTTTACTTGTAATTGGGTAAATCTAGGATGTGTTTAATGCTTCAAGAAACAAGGTTTCAAGTTCAAGTGTTAAAGCCACGCAAGTCTATCCAAGAATCAAGTTAGAAAGTGTTGTTTATTAAAGTTTGATAGCTAGCTCGGCAGCTAGCATCTATCGAGATTTAAAAGAGAGCTGTTTCAACCCGAGGCTTGATAGTTGCTTGATAGATAGGGTATCTGTTGAGGTTTATGAAGTTCAAATTTTCTGTCTTGATTTTCATCCAATCCATGAATATATGTTCGAGCTTTCTTTTCTCACAACCCTAAACATATATAAGGATTATTTTAAGGGCCATAAAAGGTGACACAAGTTGTACAAGAGAAAATTTCACAAGTGTGAAGATGAGTGTGACCGGAAACCTAGTTTACCCTAGTTCTTCAACAAGTTGCTGTGTTTGTACACCATAGGGTTTTGTGACCAAGCAACTTCATGATCTTCATCATCTAGATGAAGTGAAGAACTTTGTAACCAACATCCTACTCAAGTTGGTGATCAAGTCACATGTTAGGATCCACGCAATTGGTTAGTCACGTACTGGGAGTTGTGCATTGAAAGGAGAGATTGTCACTACAGAACAAGTCCAATTGGGTGTTGGGGTAAGGGTTCAACTGTAGGTTAGTATAAGGTACTGAGATTCATTTACTTGTAACCACTTGTTTTGATAATAGTAGATTCTTAAGCGTGATGACCTTAAAATCACCCGGTGGGGGTTTTGCCGTGTAGGTTTTTCCATTTGTAAACAAATCACTGTGTCAATTTAATTTCCACTGCATACTTAGTTTAATTGGTTATTTTTTGGTGCTACCACATGCTTTGCATGTTAATTTGATTAATTAATAAACTTGGCTAATTAATCAATTAATTTATCACAAGGGGTTAATACGTTTTTGGCCTATCACCAATTAAAATTATCTCAAAGAAATATTTTATATACCTATAAAGAGACTATGAATTCCATCTTGAGAATATGTATTCCTTCAACATTACATGTGGTTGACCAACATACTGTGGTTTTGACCATTTGTCTAGATCTCACTTCTGATATATTAAAGCAACCTACATTTCACGATCGAGTTCACTATTCCCTCAGGATTAAGAGCTTATGTAAATAAGAAGTCATGAGATTTATTATACATTTGACAATTGTTGATAGAATAATAAATCTTACAGCGGTCTAGTTTAATATGTTTTATACACTTAAAACATATTAACATATCAACTAGAAGTCTCCACTTCCATGATCAAGATAAACCATCTTAATTAACATGTTATAGTCTTTGCAAATGAAATGCTGAATTTCATCATCGACTACGAACTAAGATTTTGAGTTTACAAAGAACTTGTGATTTATATCTTCTGTGTCTAAATCACATAAATCACATACTATGCATCTCAAGGACTATATGATAATGTCCAAATATTCTTGCTATCATTATTTTAGATAATAACTAAACAAGTTTATTACAAAGAACATAATGTCATACGTGGCATATTAGGGCACTAATCCTAACAAGTGGGGCAAGCATGAACTCTAACGGATCCATAGGTACCTGTAGGGCATCCTTACCTACCGATCGACAACACACCCGTTCCACCAAGTAAAGCACCCTCAAACTCACACCCTCGAAAGGTGGGTGATCCTGGAGACAACTGTAGATGCCTCCAAGTCGGGAGTCGTAGTGGGAGGAACACCGACCCATGGGTTCTAGTTGATCTATAAAAATGCACGAGGTTAGAAGCGAAACATAAGAAGCATGTGAAAAACATAATGAAAGGCATTGAAATTCAAACTTACATTATCAGAAGAAATTCCTTCGAGGTGGGCCCTCACTACAATTGAATTCCTAAGACATAGGTCTAGCCCTTGAATGATAATACCATATCAAACGACCCAACGCTAAGAAAAAAAGGGAGGCTTGAATACAGTTTGCAAGTACACAGAATACAAGGTGAATATAGTTTGCAAGAATACAATGTACAAGATGAATACAATTTGCAAGAATACAATGTATAAGATGAATACAGTTTGCAAGAATACAATGTACAAGATGGGTACAGTTTACAAGATGACAATTTGCAAGACAAAAGAGAATATGAAGACAGTTTACAGAAACATGAGTTACAGTTTTCCTTAGCATGTACAAGAGCTACAAAAGAAAAGGGAAAGAAACTAACCTACAAAAGCTTCCAAGGTTCCACTAGCTGGCACAAGGTCCATCGGCTGAGTGTATCCAAGCACGAGTACAGATAGGCAAGATATGCCTACCCCCAATTAACTCCTCCACCACCCTCAAAGTCACGGAAGAGGGCTAACCACCTCAAGGATACTATCTACCTTCCATTGGCAAAGAGATATGCCCGTAGAATGTAGTGCAATAATGCCCTAGCCATCCGGGCATAGTCCTCAGCCATCTCTTATGGAAAAGGTCAGTAATCCACCTCAATGTCGAAGTAGCGAATCGTGTCTGTGGAGTACCTCTTCCTAAGCAAGTCAATCGCCAATCGAGTGCCCAACTCACCCTCCAAGTTTATAATAGCACCATCACACCTGTCATGTAGTGAAAGTCAAGAGGATTCATAGTCATCTCCCTCTTAGCAATATGGAAGGTGTGGGTAGCGCCCACCACCACTCGGCAAGACATTGCACCAAGATGGCACTCATTGACCTCTCCAGCAGAAGACGAATGCTGGGCTCGAAGCCCTCAGAACAAATATGGGCCTTCGTCACCTCAGTGAGGTCCTTATACCACTTAAACACGCAGTTAGTACTGCCCTTACTAGAGTACAGGGACATAGCCTTCAAAAAGGAGTGTGGTGATGTTATATTCACAATTTGGACCAAGGAACAATGAAAAGAAAGTTTTAGATTTCCAATGAGGTGCAAAGTGGTGTTAGGGTCATGTTCAGATGCATAAATAATGAAGGGAAGTGTTAAATTTGCAATTCGATGAGATACATATGAAAAAGGAGTTTAAAATGGTCAAAATAGGGTTTCTGCTTGGCAGTGTGTGTGCATGAGCCCAAGTCTGTGTATGCAAACACTAAGCACGCATATGCAGGTTGAAGCCCATGTACGCATACTCTCCTGAACAAGCTTATATACGTATAAAGAGAGCTTACGTATGCATGAACGTAGGCCACGTATGTAGGTTCAAGCCCCCATATGCAAGAACCCATGCAAAGAAGTTTTCTTTGACATTTTTAAGCATGTCTCAACCAAAATTCATCTGAAACATGTTCCTACCCCTCATAAGGTGTCAGGTTTTCATCTAAACCCATCCCACAACAAAACCCAAGCATTTACAAGTCCAAAAACAGGATTAAAATGAAAGATCAGAGGGAAACTTGAAAATGAGGAAAAAAAATGAAGAACTCACAAATCTTGCCTAGGCATTTGCCGAAAGATGATCTTCTGGCCGGTATGTTAACGAGGGGGGCTCCATCAGCCTCACTGCCCCATTCCAACGAGTGAGGTTGAAAGCATCACTTGAGAGCACGTAGGAGGTCTTCTTGGACTAGGGTGCCATGGAAGAGATAAGGAAGTTTTAGGACGGAGACAATTTCAGAGAGAATGTGAGAGGGGAGTCAAATTGTGAAAGAAAGAGAGAGAGAGAAAGAGTGAGAGATAGGAAAAAAGCTTTTGTAGAGGAAAAAAAAGTTGAAAAGTTAGAGAGAATATGAAGAGGTGAGGAAGACGAGGAAAAAAAAAAGAAATGGTAGGTAACCGTTGAGAAAAAAATGAAAGGGTGGGAACACACTTGGTGACTAAACTACATGTAGTTTAGGACACCACTAACTACATGTTGTTTAGCAACAAAAAAAAAACCCTCAAATCTCGAGTGGGTTCCTGGGAGGTAGGAAGTGCAAAAGGAAAATTCAATGACATATCAAAATGACCAAAATGCCCTCATTTGAGTAAAAGACACAAAGACCACACAAGCATCCACAACTGATTAAAAACATCAAGGGTGTCCCTCTATAGACCATAAGTCACCAAAAGAACTCCCCCGTGAGTTCAAGTTTTTAAACAAATCCTCAATAAGGTACAATATCATGAAAGGACTCCCCTGTGGGTCCGGAGCACAATGTCAACCCATTCTTGAGTTGTGAAGAAGATAATTCCCGTGAAGTTGATAAAACTCCCTCGTGAGTAGAGTTAATACAAGTTACCTAGTGGATCACACATCTTCAAAGACTTCCTTGTAGGTTAAAATCACCACCAAGCTTCTCAAAGAGTTCTTTTTCCCCGATAAGGACGCTTCCCTGAGGGCCAGCAAAACTTCAAGAAGATCATACTCCCCAGTGAGTTGCCCATTATCGTCCCTAATGGATCATTTACCCAAGACTCCTTCGTGGGTCAAAACAATAGAGCTCGTGCACATATCCCAAGGGAATTAAACATGCAGGCACATCACACAAACTTGTGCATATATCCTAAGGAAATTGAACGTGCAAGTACAATAGAAGTGTAGAGATAGAGATCATGGTCACCCTGAGGCAAGAGCCTCACTAAAGTAGGTAGAGATACAGGTGGAGAAGACAAAAGGCACAAGCCACCAAGAGAAGTTTGAGACAAGAGCCCTAGATGGACACCACAGATATATATCATTTTAAGCTCGTAAGAGCACCCTTGTTTCTTTGAGCTCGTACGAGCACTGTTGTTTGTTTTTCTTTTTAAGTGACTCTAGGATAGTGAGTCACTCACCTTTGCTTGCAATTGGCAAAACAAGTTCTGATATAGTGAACCTGTCGTTGCTTGTTTCCTGAGCAACAAAGGTGGGAATTCAGACATACAAATCCCATGCGACTTTGCGGAGTCGCACTACACCCCATGTATATGTGTTATGCGCTGTGTGCGTGTGTTGGTCTCAAGCTTTATGTCAAAAAAAAAAAATAGTTTGTCTTTTATTCTTTTGATTCCATGAGTGAAGCTCATGAATCAGAAGAAAGGCATCTGTAGACATTGAATTACATACCCCTTACGACTTGGGCCCCCATTCCCTAATGATACTAAAATTCTAAGACCCAAGGTCGGTTTAGGGCCCAATCAGACTACAAATTGACTTGAGAGATGTTAAAATGAAAAATATAACTTTTTAATGAGCAAAAAATCTAATTTTGGAAAATAAAGGCCAAAGAATACCCTCCGCTTGTGCATCTATTTTTGGAAAATAAAGGCCAAAGAATACCCTCTGCTTGCGTACGCGGGCACGAACCTGTGTACGCAACCTTGAAGCCTACATACGCAGGCACGAGCTTGTGTATGCAAGTGGGTTTTAGAAGCATAAGAAAGGCATTATTTTTGCATTAAAAACTAAGGTTTGGAACAAATCCTACATCATCTGTGAGCCATTTCAAACCCCTATTTTCACAATATAAATAGCCATACATGGTACCTTTTTAAAAACACATAGAAATCCCATGGAAAAACACTAAGATTCACTAGAAATAGTGAACAAAGAGGAAGTTTTTCACAAAACATCCTCAAGTCAATTTTATTTGATTAGGGCCTTTTCTGGTCTTGATCTTTAGTTTAAGATTACTAATCTAATTTTTATTGATTTGTGAATAAATTTGACTAAGGGAAACGATCACAATCAAGCATATGAGTTTTTGCTTTAAGGTATTCATTTCAAACCTTTTCTTTTATTTTCTTTAGTTTAATTCTATTTTGTTTATTTATTTACTCATTTTATATTATAACATGTTTGTTTAGCCTAGGTTTAATCTTGTTTCTGTTTTAAAGCATGTTAGGGTGTCAAATTTACAGTTTTAAGTATTGCCCTGTTTTTGTGTTCGCTGTTTCTGGGTTAAGGTTTTGAACATTCCTATGCACGCATGCTTTATGCATGTGTATGTAATTCAAATCCTGGCACGCAAGTATTTGGCCTACGTACGCAGGCTTCTGTATGCATATGCTGGCCGTTGTCCAAAAACCTTAATTTATATTTTGCTTTGTCTTCTTTATTTGTTTCACATGCTATACTCCTACTTTGATCCACATATATCTATACATAGTTCCAAGCTTGTGTTTCACATGTTTGGTTGCTTTTTCATCTTTCACATGTAAAATTATGGTTTTCACTTAAAGTTTCTTGCTTTGATGCTATGCCATTCATTCACATGTTCATGCATTATGCTTAATCACATGTTTGCTTGAATCTTTTCATGTTTATGTCTCTGCCCCATTTTGTTCTGCCTTAGATAATGTAATATGCCATGAGTAGATGTATGTTAGGGTTTGTGATGTGATGATATGCCCTGATTAGATATATGCTAGGTTTGTGATGTAATGAAGTGCCATGATTAGATGAATGTTAAGTTGTTTGATATGAATGCTAGATGTATGTTAGGGTATGCCATGCTAGATGAATGTTAGGCTTTGTTTGATTGCCATGATAGGATATATGGTTAGGGTTGATTGATGCCATGTTGATTGCTATACATATGCTAGTGTGTGTGTGGGTCTAGAATAACAATATTTAGTGTGCCTTTAATAAGGTTAAGAAATAAGACACAATGAAGGGAAGCCAAACTTAGGGTTGGGCAGTTTTGGGTGCCTAACACCTTCCCAAGACCTTACCTTAACTCTGAAACTATATCTCTGGTAGTAAGATCAAAAAGTCCTTTCTTAAGAGGATGCTATATATAATTCTTAGACCATTGCAAAAACTAGGTGGCGACTCCTATCCATTGTGTCCACCTTAGCCAATACCTCTCCCAACATTATCGTGATCGAAGGCCTAAGCGCATTGAGATGAACTTGGACGATTTCACTGAATTCATGAAGCATATTGAAGTCTCAAATATTCAATGGACATTGGACTAGTGGTGTATTTCAGGCATGGTCAACCACATCTTTAAGGATAACTATGTTCCTTTGGTTAGCCTTTGTAGTTGCTCTTACTACTCTACATGTTGTATTGTAAGGCAATTTGGTGACCGTTAAGGAGCACCTAGTGATGATGGTTCCTTCCATACCTTGGCATTTACTAAGAGGATCTTGGGTAGAATCCATGAGACTTAGTCACAAAGGATGATAACCAAAGGCATATGCTTTCCACAATTCCTTCTTCTAACTTCAAGGTACAAGAAATGGCTAGAGGCTAACATGAAGTGGGTTCATATGGATGAGACAGCCTACAAAAGGTCCAAAAAAAGAAAGAAGGCTAACTGACCACCTTAATATGCCCCAAATTTTACTTTTTTTCACTTTATGATTCTCATGTCTTTTCTTTTTCAATTTAATAAAGGATTGGAATGTTTCAAATCCCCTATGAAAATAGTTTATTATCTTTTAATTTGAGCAATAAGAAGAACATCCACTTATTATCTTTCCTTATTGTCATTACTTTTCTATACTTTTTTTTTTCTTTTGCCTAGACTGCCCTTTCGGGTTTTCAATCTAGCGGGGGTTCTTTTACCTTAATTTTTTACAAGGCCGCCCTTTTGGATTTTCAACCTAGCATGCTTTTTTTCTTTTAAATGTTATATATTCGAAGCCTATCCATGTTGATTAGGTGAAACATCTCTTCTCCATCCAAATCTATAATTCTTGTAGCACCTCTTCACATGATTTTCTTGATAATAAAAGACCAAAACCATCTTGGCTTCATCTTCTCTCTTGGATCAAAAGTTTCATCCCCAAGCACTTTTAGGACCAATTTCCCTTCTTTAAGGTTTCTAGGTTTCACTTTTTTGTTAAATGCTCTAGCAATCCTCTTTAGTACCCTTCTTTGCATCTATATTCAAGAAGAACTTAACCAAACAAACATGTTTATCTCCATCATGGAAAAATCATATTCAAAGATGCATATTTCTGTGAATGCATGACTTACCTCACTTACCTTGCAGCATCTCTGCACCTATGGCATAAATGCATGAACATGTGAATGCGTGTTCATGCTATGAAAACAAAGAAACACAAGATAACCTTAATTTAATCATATGAAAGACAAACAAACAACAAACATAGAACAAGGACTTATACCTATAAAAAGGGATCAAAATAGAGGCAAAATATGTGAAACAGATGAATAAAATAAAGCAAAAACTTAAACTAGGGTTTCTGGGCAGCAGTATGCGTGCGCATGATCAAGCCTACGTATGCATAATCCAGCCTGCGTATGAAGCCAAGATTATGCGCGTGTAGGTTTCAACCCAGAAACCCTAGCCACAAACACAACAGCACAAAAAACAAACTAAGACTTCAAAATAATAAATCTAAAAACCTATTGAAAGTTCAATATGGGTATGAAACACCCTTGAACGTTTAGACCCCCAGATACAAAAATACCAATTCAAGCTATATATCAAATAATTAATGTGCGGTGTTAGGTTCTAAAGGTTTAGGAATTTATGTATTTAGGACTCTAATGTGTAATATTGGCAAACCATGATCAAAACAATATGTTTAGTCTTGTTATAGTGTGCTCAAACTTGGTTAATTATTGTAAAGTTGGAATCGAGAGACTGCAGATGCATTGGGGCATTTGTCGATCGAAGAATAGATTCGATCGATCGAAAATCGACCAGATTCCGTTTTCTGCAGAATTTCCAACTCAGCCCTAACTCATTAAACGTTTAGGGTTTTATGTTTTTGCCCTAGGTATATAAGGTAAAACCCTAGCCACGTTTTTAGAGTTGCTCAAGTTGTATTGTTGCTCATACATTGCTGTTTTGTGTAAATCTCTTGTGAGATCTAGAGGAGTTTTCTTTTATACAAAGCTTAGGGTTTTCAAGTTAGAGATAGTATCAATATCTTGATGATCAACTTGGTTGGTACCATTTAAGTTTAAAGAATATCAAGCGTGGGTGCTTGTTGCTAATTGAAGAATCCAAGAAAGAAGGAGTCCGTGGATTCGGAGTTTGCACGTGGTCGTGTCAGTAAGTTCTACTGGTGGGTAGCATTAGGAAGTCAAGCGGGGAGCTTGTAGTCCTTCTGTATGAACTTCGATTCTTTCGTATAGTGGATTCAGGTTTACCTTGAGGATAGCTAGGTCAAATCCTCCCCAGGTTTTTACCGTGTGGTTTCCTGGATGATCATATCATTGTGTCTTTTATTATTCCGCTGCTTTATTATTTTGATATGATTATTTGATTGCTTTAACCTAGAATTGCATAATTTAACTAAGTAACAACTTGGCTAATTAATCTAGGCTAACCAATCTGGTTGTTTTAAGGGGTCTAAAACCGTTCAAGTGGTATCAGAGCAGGTAGCTCTTTTGTTGGAGATTTCTTGATCTCTGAGCTGATCCTTGACCCCTGTTGTCATGGAGCATGGACACTCTCTGTTTGTTCCTCCTCACTTTGACGGGAACTGTTAGGTTCTAAGGTCTTAGGATTTATGTATTTAGAACTCTAATTTGTAATGTTGGCAAACCATGATCAAAACATTGTATTTAGTTTTATTTAGACTTGCTCAAAGTTGGTTTAATATTGTACAGTTGGAATCGAGTGGCTGCAGAAGTACTTGGGACTCTCGGCCTGGCTCATCGATCGAAGAATAGACTCGATCGATTGAAAATCGCACAGGTTGAATTTTCTGCAGAATTTCCAACTCAGCCCTACTTCATTAAACGTTTAGGGTTTTATGTTTTTACCCTAGGTATATAAATAAAACCCTAGCCACGTTTTTGAAGGTGTCCATATTGTATTGTTGCTCATACATTGCTGTTTTGTGTGAATCTCGTGTGAGATCTTTGAGGAGCTTTCCTTTACACAAAACTTAGGGTTTTCATGGTGGAGATTATTTCAACATCTTGAAGATCATTACTGTTGCAACCATTGGAACTTAAAAGAAAAGCAAGCGGGGAGCTTGTAGCTGATTGAGGAATTCAAGAAAGAAGTAGTCCGTGGATTCGGAGCCTGCGGGTGTCGTGTCAGGAAGTTCTACTGGTGGGTAGCATTAGGAAGTCGAGCGGGGAGCTTGTAGTCCTTTTGTACGAACTTCAATTCTTTCATAGTGAATTCAGGTTAGCCTTGAGGATCGGTGGGTCAAATCCTCCCCAGGTTTTTACCGTGTGGTTTCCTGGGTGATCATATCTTGTGTTATTTATTTTCCGCTGCATTATTATTCTTGATATGATTGTTGGATTGTTTTAACCTAGAATTGCTTAATTTGACTAAGTAACAACTTGGCTAATTAATCTAGGCTACGCAATCTGTGTGTTTAAGGGTTCTAATTCCGTTCAAGTGGTATCAGAGCTTGGTAGCTCTTTTTTGTTTGAGATTTTTTATCTCTGAGCTGATCCTTGACCCCTGTTGTCATGGAGCATGGACACTCTCTGTTTGTTCCTCCTCATTTTGATGGGAACAACTATGCCTATTGGAAAGTAAGGATGAAAGCATTCCTGAAATCCATTGATGAAAGGGTTTGGAATTCCGTTGAATACGGATGGGAGAAGCCCGCTACTCCTGTGAGTGAGTGGCAAACTTCTGAAAAAGAAGCAGCAAGCTTCAATAGCAAAGCTATGAATGCTATCTTAATGCTGTTTCTATGGAGGAATTTAAGAGAATCTCTAATGTTGAGGTGCTCATACTGCTTGGAAAATCCTCCAAACTGTGCATGAAGGCACAAAGGCAGTTAAGATAAACAAACTGCAGCAATTAACTTCTAGGTTTGAAAACATTAGGATGTCTGATGATGAATCCTTTGATGAATTTTATGCCAAACTTAATGATATTGTTAATTCTGCTTTTAATTTGGGTGAAATCTATGATCAACCTAAGATTGTTAGGAAGATTCTTAGATCTTTAACTGAAGACTTTAGACCCAAAGTGACTGCCATAACTGAAAGCAAGGATGTGGACTCCATCCCTGTTGATGAGCTTGTAGGATCTCTTCAATCCTATGAGTCTGACCTACCTAAAGTAAACAAATCCAAATCAATGGCTCTTAAGTCAGTTGATGATGTTGATGGTGGTGGATTTGATGATGAGCTCTCTGCTACAGAGATTGCCTATCTTGCCAAAAACTTTAAGAACTTTCTTAGGAATACAAATAGAAAGGCAAGAGGTACTACACTGCTGAACCTAGAAATTTTAGGAAGAATGATCCCACTAAGGTTAACAATTTTGAAAAACCTAGAGAAATTTCTGGTCAATCTTCTAATAACTCTTTGGGTCCTCAGTGTTTTGGCTGTCAAGGGTATGGTCATGTGAAGTCTGAATGTCCTAACATTACAGAGTAAAATGTTAAAAATAGTGCATTCCCGCCTACTCTCAAAAAAAAGTACAAGAAATCAAAGTGGAACACAATAATCTTGCATTAAGCACCTCATCTTCACTAAAGCGCCCGGCATTGCATATTCGCTCAAAAAGCTCTCCTCCAGATGCATATTCCATCACAATCGCCAAATGGGTAGGTGTTAAAATCACCTATATATTCGGATGCACAGAACCAATTAATCCATCTTACTTTGGGATAACAATCAAGCTCAAAATTTTTCTTTTTTGTCAAAATAAAATTAAATAACTAACCTCTTTAAATCTAACGATGTTGGGGTGTCTCAGAGACCTATGATTTATGATTTCTCTTTGAACATTCTCGTCTATCTGCAACAAAAATATACCACAATAAGAAGAAAAAAAGCAGCAATCCATAAAATCTTATCACCTCTCTGTAGAACTCTAATCTCATAAATATTGTGCTGAACATATTAAAAAAAAAGCAGTCAAACCTTTCCTCTCTCTCTAAATTTCAACTGCTATCCATAAACTTGTTAAGTAGCGCAAAAATTTGATCCGATTTTTTCGAATAAAATTAAAGCAAGCAGAGCTAGACCCTTCTTAACAAAAGGCTTAAACAAATTTGAATTACGCTAAAATCTATTTGGTACCCGAGAAACTGAAGAATCAATTTTTTTTTTTTTAAATTAACTTGAAGAAATATAAATATATCACTTTCCAAAAATAACACACTAATTAAAAACGACTATAAGAAAAAGAAGGAAATCCAGAACAACCATTAATTTAATACGAAGATATAAAATTAAATCCACCATTAAATACGCGAAATAAATTTCTAAAAAAAAAAAACACTGAGACAATAATTGAAGAAAAAAAAAATAGTACCAATTATGTCAATCATAGAACGGCCTGAACCTGATTTCCATAAATAGAATTTAGAGAAACTGCAATAAGAGCAAACACAAATTTTTTTTTACTATTAAATTTCCGAAACTAACCTTATCGCCCCGCTCTATGTATTTGACGGCAACGAGCTCCTTCGTGTGCTTGTCTGTCATCAACCGGGCCACCCCGAAATTACCCGACCCGATGTCCCTGACGAAATCGTACCGATCGCTATCGTGCATGATCGGCATGTCCACGCCCGGCCCGACTGTTATCGGGGCCCGATTCATTTTCACTCTCCGACTTTGACCTAACCCAAAAAGGAAAAAAAAAAAAAAAAAAGACGACGCTTTGGTAGTAATCGTTAATCGGTGGAGTGAAGTCCAAGTAGTATCTACCACTTTTAAGAAAAGTCGGTGATTCGAACTCGGGTGAGTCGGTGGGTTGTTAAAAAGGGCTCGTCAAGTTCGGTTCGAGAAAAGAGAGAAGAAAAGCTGTATATAGAATTTTTGTGATCGGCGAACGAAAAGATAGAGATTTGGGAGACTTTTTTTTTTTTTTTTTTTTGTTTTTTATTGAGGATTGAGAAAATAGAAATGATGTTGATAAACTGGGTCTGAAAATATCACTAGTACAGAGCTAGACAAGTGGGTCAATAAAGACAAGAAAGCGGCGTCGTTTTATGTCGGGGTAGAATGGGCTTTCGCGACGGCGCCGTTTGAGGTGTTTGTATTGTCTCGTAAGCAGCGCTGTTCCCTGACTTCATTACTTGTCTGATTGTTGTGTCTAGCTAGAGTCTCTCTCTCTCTCCCTCTCTCTCTCTCTCTCCGCTTTATTAATTGGTCCTGCACATTTCCTGAATGACTATGCTATCCTCAGTTTTGGATAAATTATGTTTGTGGCCACGTGGATTGGGGAGGGTCCAGCTGCATCTACTTGGACCACCAAATTCACTGTAATTAAACTAAGCTGCATTTAGTTCAATGTAAGTTGAATTCTGAATGTAAAATAAATGTAAGTAAATTTTTGTAAGGAAAATGAAATTTAGGTGTTTGGTTCTACAATGAAAAATAGTCTGAAAATCGATTTTTGGTATTTGGTAACATTCTAAAAATACTATTTTCTTACAAATTTTTCATTTTTTCTCAGCATCAAAACAAATTTTATTACAAAAAATTTCAAAATATACACTTAACCCAACCAAAAATCAAAATAAAAACATTTAACACAATCAAAATCAAAAGTCACAAGACCAATCGTGGGTTTAGCTGAGTTCATCGGAGATGGGTTTGAGCATGACGGAGGAGCTGAGGCGGCGCGATCAGGTCAGCAATGGGTTTGAGCAGCGCGATTAGACCAATGGGGCCATGGGTCGAGGACTGGGATGTGGTGAAATCGGGGTGGGTTTAGCTGGGTTCATCGGAGATGGGTTTGATCAAAACGGAGAGCTAAGGTGGCACGATCAGATCGGTGATGGGTTTGAGTACCGCGATCAGACTGGCGGGGCCGTGGGTCGGGGACTGGATCTAGGCTTCATCAGCGATAGCTCTCTCCGTCCTTCGGCTTGGGCTTGGCGTGAGTGATGAGAGTGAGTGAGGAGAGAAATTTTTTGAGGACAGTGGAAATGGTTTGAAAGTAAAATGAAAGTGTAAAATGATTTACGGGTCACAGTTGGGTATTTTACAGTCAACGGAAATCATTTTTCGTTTAACTAAATTTTCCGGCCAACCCAAACACGCCCTGTGGTGTAAAATATTTTCCAGATTTCGTTTACTGCCGAAACAAACGCACCTAGTACCTAATAATTTGTGAGATAGTTTTGAAAATATTTTTATAAAAAATATAAAAGAAATTATTAAAATAACTAATTATTTTTTATTTACTTTTAACTGAGAATCGAACTTCATGTTTGAATTTTTTTTTTATTGTAATGATTAGCTTTTTTTTATTATAGGAAATCTCATAATATTTTGTCAAATAGATTTTTTAAATATTTTAATAATTATTAAGAAGATGAGGAATTTGAACTCTGAACATCTATTGAAAACAATTTGAACTGTCAAATGTCAATCGAGCTATAAAACATTTGACCAATTAAAAATACATTTTTAGAAAAATATTATGGAAAAAGAAAAAAATATTTAACTTTTTTTTACAGTTTTTTATATTTCTCATAAAATTATATTAATTTTTTTTTAAATTGTCTATTAACAAATTTTCTAAAGACACTTGTTAATATAATCTTTTAACATACATAAATGTCTATTAAAAACAAGACCAAGAGGACCAATTAAAAAGATATTGGTTTACCATTTTTGTTACACAAAATATATGGAATCCATTAGAGCAGCTTTAACATATTTCATGAGTCATGATTGCGTACGAGTAAGTTGAACTGATCGATATGAGCTGTTGTTTAATCATCAGATTTTGTCAAGACAGTGACTTCCTATGGGCGGTCCATCAAACAATGGAAAGTGGCTAATGCAAACTGTATAAGGAAAGACAAAAAAAAAATTATATGAATGGGATAAGAATGTTTCTCGGGGATGTTTTGGTCAATTCGGATAAGTAGATTGTCCATTCATTACAAAGCCTTGGGAATAAAGGAAAGTTTCTGACTTTCAAGCAATATTTTACCCAAAAAAGAAATAAGCACATGGTGGAAGTTTTGATTAGTTTAGTCTCACGAGTACGTACTCCAAAAAATCTCAGCCGTTCAAATATTCTACCTTTAACAAAGTCTTTCATCTGGTCGGTTAGACCTTTAGATTTGCTATCAAACAAATACTAGTGCATATCTCTATTTGGGTATCGTGTGTAACATGATAACATTCCTAAAATGTTAGAGAACATTAAAATGGAATATTCTCAAATGGACCAGCCTAGCAATGCCACTCTTTTTCTTTTTCTTTTTTTGTTTTGTAGATAAAAGCAAGGCCGCTTGTTGATACGACATCCTTGGACTGAAGTGAGTTAATGGATCGTGTTGATTGTATTTGCACTATGCTTGCTATTGCTAATCCATGTAAATGCAAAGCTTGTTTTGGTGAGACATTGACGTTGCTATGTGCAAAATTTTCAAAGTAATATATCCGCGATCTACAGTAATTGGCTGCAAAGTAACTTTCTTTCTGCAGATTTTAGTTCAGGTGCATTAGTGCCTATCTCTTTTTGCTTTACTGGGACCTTTTTTTTCTTTAATCTTTTTATAGACCAAACATGCAGCATAAAGTTAAAGTTGAATCGATGCATATTTGATAGGACATTGGATGTATGTCTTTTCCTAGAGTAAGTAATATCACATGTAATTGAAATTTGCACTTGAGAAATGCACATCAGTTGGTTACTTAAACTCAAGTTAAGGTTCAACCCATCATTCAATTCTACCAACTCGTGGGGGAAGCATATAAACCTGTCGTGAAATGACACAAAAAAAGGCCACCCAATAATTTGGAACTCCACATCTCATTCATTCAATCAAAGCCAACTAATTAAAGCAAATCTTGTCAGAACAAGCGACAAAGGGTTAAAGCAAGCGATGAAGGTGGCAACATTTGCAGATTTGACAAGCAACAAAAGTCGAACGACAATTACGTATTGTTGAGGACTCTTAGTTCATGTCCAAACAGGCAAGAAAAAGTGGGTTTAGGGTTAAATCTCTTCAGAGCCCAAAAATGCCCAAATTCTATAGAACTACATGGATTGGACTTTTTTCCTATGAATCCATATATTCTCAGATTGGGTTCATGGCCCATAACCTCTCTACTCACATGAAGGGCTCATAACCCATCATCTTCTCTGCATCATGAAATGGGCTCACAGCCCATGCTTCTCTTATGTTGTAGATTGGCTTAAGCCCATGAAAATAATTATTTTATGATAGATAAAAATCTTATTCTAATTTTTTGATATATTAATAATTAGGAGTAAGATATTTGAACCTTAGATGTATTAGTTAGAAATATAAAGAGGTGCAAATAAAGTTACAAGACTCTTTCAAAGAAATAACTTACCTTTCCTCTCAAAAAAAAAAAAAAAAAAACTTACCTTTGAATTATTTTATGCGAACACAAACACAACCTAAGGATAAGTATAGTCTTTATTGAAAAAATTACATTATGTTTGATTGGGACCTAACCCATGTAAGAAAAAGGGTATGTTAGGGACTAAGTTTAGTTTAGTTTTTTTTTTTTTTTAAAGAATGATAAGTTAGGTCTATTCAAAAACCGATCAATATGACAGCTCCAGGTTTTGAAGCATTTAACTAGTTATTGACTATCATAGCAAAAGAGAGTAAAGATCTAGAGATCTCCTCCATGTCACTAGAAATGTGGCATCATTGCCCATCATTGGTTTCAACTTCCCCCACCCCCCCCACCCCCACTGGCAGCGCGCGCGGCAACGATGTGACTAGGTTAAGCAATGGTTTAAGCCTCAACCCAACTTGACGTAACATATGGACACCTAATATGAGTATATTAAGTTTTTAATATTTTTTATATGGGCTTCACGTTCCCAATTTTTTTATAATTTTTTATTTTTTGGGGAGGGGGGAGGGGAATTATTTCTAAATTATCATTATATACGTTTTTCTCCTCTAAAAATATATCAATAATTTTAAACACCTAAAGTATAACTAAGACAACCATAACCTGAAGTTGATGCATCTGCATTATTTCTAGAGTAATGTTATCTTGCCCATATATTTGGGTCGCCATTGCCTTGCTGCAAATCAATTATCAATCAACTTGACTTAAATGTTAGGGGAATAGTATCATAGGAACTAATAAGGAAGACTTTGGTAAAGTCTTTTTCGATAGAAAAGATAGATCTCTATTAATTGATATATCATTCTAGAACTATATGCATTGGGCATATACTCAATCACCAGGCCGAATATGTGTGATGGAATTTCGTCCATCCATATATATTCTGATTACAGGATTGACAAGCCTTAGCTAAAGAAAGTGCTAATTACTAATTAGTAATTTACTACATGTGGTTGTTAACCAAAGGGAATCAAAAAGGAGACAATAATTAGCCAAAACCTTGGATTGAACCAGCAGTTGGCCCTCCCTTGTGAAACACGTTGAAGAGGAGTTTAATGCTGAATTGTGACTTTGTGAGTACCATTCGACCCTTCTAGAGACTTGTTAGGAAGCCAATTGGTTTTGTTGGTTGCTTTGAGGGAACAAGACCTCTTAATTGATAAATGGACTACTTTGAAGAGTCTAGACCAACAAATTGAATACTCACTCAATAATAATACAGTATTTTTCAGCTTGCTTAACATTTAAATACAAAAGAAACCTAATCTTTATCTACTAGGTAGATAAGATTTATTCAAATACTAAGGTAACAATCTATCCTATCATTATCTAACTAGACTCATCACACGCGCTTTTGTGTGTGTAATAATGTTTTTTTTTTTTTATGGTGCAAATACACAGCAACTTCTTGATGGAAGATGAACTAGGTCAAGAACTTCGTCTGTTGATCACAATTTGCTTGAACAGAGATTGCTCAATGATAATGCAACTTGTGTCACCCTTGACAGCTCTTAAAATAATCCTTTTATATGTTTAGGGTTAGAAGAAAAGAAGGCCCAAAAACATATTCACGGATCCCAAGAAAATCAGATTGGAAATCTGAATTTTTAAATCTCGACAGACAGCAGGTGTCGAGGTAGCTGTCGAGCAGATGTCGAGATTTAAAAACTTTGCACTTCAGCTTGCTTTCTCTTGGACAGACTTGATGACTTCAACGCTTGACCTTGAAACATTGTTTCTTGAAGTATTAAAAACACCTAGAACTACCCAATTACAAGTAGAGTGCGTTTTGTCAAAGGATTAGCCAATTTACATAAATAAGTGACATATGTTCTTAAACAAGTTAAAACATATATGTCCTAACACTACTCTCAGCAACGGGTGACACGCCTCAAGTCTGAGTTCCAACTGTAAGAATGATCTCCATAGAATCTCTAGTGGTGGAGATATACCTTTGAAACACACAAGAGTGAAGGAGGCTAGGAAATATATAAAGGAAAGCTGTTGTCATCGTATTAAGTGCCTTATAACTGCTTTTTTGGCCGCATTTATGTAGAGAAGACCCCTAACCAGTATTTCCTTGGTCATCGCAACTCACAAAGGGGCTAGAGTAGGTGTCTAATGGAACATGCACTCAAGTGAAGGCTTAGATGACCAACAAGTGTATGATCAAGATGGACTGAAAGAAACTATATAACGTAAAGAACCTTGCATGAGAGGGGGACCGAAAAAATAGGAAGAGACTACTGTAGCATGCAAAACTAAGTTGCTAACCATCTATATTGATTTATATCATTATCTACCTCCTCGGATGACAGTTTTAATCATTTTTATATGTCTTACTTGCGTGTTCTACTTTAAAATTCATACTAATCGTTATTAACCTTCACTAAAGCCTAGTTCTTTATCCCACTCTCTAAAAATTTATTGTAATGGGCTCATTAGACCATCGACCAATTCTTCTAGGCTTAGGCCGAAAATCGTGACCCTACAATTGGCGCCGTCTGTGGGAAGCAACTTGTGTTATAGTGAAGACTACGATCAACTATGGCAGAACCAGGTCCACAACAAGCAATGTCGAGGGAATCCCAGCATGGTGATCCTTTCCTCCACCTCGAACAGAGAGGTGACCGTGAAGGAAGTGTACACACCACACACACCGAAAGGAGTCAGCCACGAGGTGGAAGCCATATCTCCCATATGAAGAGCAACAAGGGCATGCAGCTGGAGATTAACCAATTGAAGAGGGAATTATGCCATGCAAAAAGGAGACGAGCTTCTCCTGATAGTGATATTTCTTCTGATGACGAAAAAGACACTAGTTACAGGCGGAGGTCTCGAACTCCACTCAGTGAATCATTCTCCTATGAAGAGGAACACCATGATGAGTGGTGGTTTAGAAGCTCACCACATAAGGGCGTAGGAAACGATGCTATGAGCAGAGCCTTAAACCAAATCTTTAAGTCTCCCTTCATGCATGAGATTGAGGGAGCAAGACTTCCCCTACGTTTTCATCAGTTTTTTTTTTTTTTTTTTTTTTTTTTTTTGGGGAAATATTTGGAAATCTTGAAATTTCTTTTTTTGAATTTTTTTTTAAAATATATACATAAACAAAGTACATCAAATGGTACATGGATTTTTAGAATTCAAAGAAACATAGAAACATGAAATAAACAAACAAACTTTAAGCTTAACCATGATGTTGCAAACCAAATGTGGAGCGAGGCAAAGTTGGGTCACTTGCTTCTTCTTGGTCCATCTAGAATGCTTGAGGCTTGGTATGCTTGAACCTTGATTATGATGAAATGGCTTGGGCTTGCATTTGAAAGACTTGAACCTTGATTATGATCTTTTGGTATTTGCTTGAAATGGCTTGGGCTTGCACTTGAAAGGCATGCATCTTGTGAGTTTTTGGCCTTTGATGTTGATCATGTCTATACACATTTGATGGGCTCAAGTGTTGGGCTTAGAATGATTCAAGAAACAATTTTTGGTTTCCATACCAAGTAGAGTTCAATCACAAGCCTTTGGGCTTGAGTTCATTCATAGCATACATGATTTAAACAATTATGATGGGCTCAAGCATTGGACTTAGGCTCATCACGGTTCAAACAACGGCCAAACACATGCATAATGTAATGCAATTTACATGGACTGACCTAAAGGTAGGTTCTTCTGGTCATTATAATATGGGTAGAGGGTAGGTTAAAGGTTCCCACAAGCTAGGACGTCGTACCTCCCAACTTGTGACACTAGGAGCGCCGCGTTGGTCCGAACGGTATAGTTTGTCCCTATGAACCAGCATGGCATAACCATGATGATCCTAGTCATGGTGGGTGGTAGGTTCACCGCTGGGTATGTGAGTCTCAAGAAGACCACAATCCACGGCTAATACTACCGGGCTTTCGGGCTAGCACACAAATAAAATAAATTTCATTCAAGCAAATGATGCATGACATGCAAAATAATGACATATTAGACATGTTATATACAAAAAGCAATAAACAAACAATGACATGGTTGGCCACCATAACCTAATTGAAGCTTAGCCCTCAATATCCCCAGCGAAGTTGCCACTATGAGAGACCGTGCCCCTAGCTCGTTTTTATGGTGTGTTGGGCTAAACGCACGTGAATGGGTGGAGTCGTGTTATTGCCTCTCAAAATGGTGGTTCGACTAGTTATATTTTCCCTTTTAGATTAAGGGTTTTACAATAGAGTCGCCACTTATTTAATTGTTGGAATAAATAAGAAAACCATAATTGAAAAATTCATCATTTTATTAATTTGAAATTGAATTTACATTGAACATAGGAAATTATATGGCTTTGGTCCTAGATACAATCTAAGATAAAGTATATGACTTTGTTTCTTAATTACAATCTAAAAATTGAAAATTACATGGATAAGCATTTGATCTACTAACCCTTGATCTAAGTTCGAAGGCTATATTACAAGATGGGAAGGTGTTAGGCACCCACCTTGCCCGGTGAAACCGGTCTTCTAGACTATGGTGGCCAATAATCATATCATATCATCTAATATGTCAATCAATTTACATGTTGAACTTAATGTTTGTGCATGTGATAAACCCTAATTCAATTTATTAAACATTGCATTTGGATTGAAAAATAAATTCTAGTGAATGTGCGTGGATGGTGATAACCTAGATTCAAGGATTTGAAAGAATTATTAAACAAACATGTTTTTCATATTTTTGATGTGGATTTAAGATTAAAACTAGTGATATACATGAACATGTGATGAACAACTAAGAACATATGAAGAACATATAAGAACAATTAAGAACATTCAAATATATTCAGGAGAATATAAATAATTACTATCATACTTTAATCCTAAATTCTTATAATGGCAACATAAAAAACCAATTAGGGAAAGAGATTATACCTTCATGCAAGATCCATATAGTGGAGGAGGAGACTCTTGATGGAGGTTTTAAGAGTGGAGGAAAAGAAGAGTTAGGAGAGGAAGAGTGAGTCTCACTCAATACCTTGAGTCTCAAGAATACCAAGATATGACGAGACTACTCTACTTCACTAGAACTCAAGAGAGGAGAAGAGAGGGGAATTTTTGTATCCTAGAATGAAGGAGAATGAGGGTTTATATAGTAACGGTGGAGGGAATATGAATGGAAGGTTATTTAATGAGAGTTGATAAGGATTATGAACCTAGACCTCATTTTAGCCTTGGGGAAAATCTGGTGTATTAAATGGAGAGATTGGTGGGAGTGGGGAGCAAGCCAAAATTCGGTTTTCCCGTAGCTGCTGTAACAGCCTATAGAGCCAACTTCAAAAAATCATATCTGACTCAATTCTAATCGGAATTGTCTCGTTCTTGTGCTCAAATTGAAGCCCCAGATGTCTAGTTTTTGAAAAGTTTAGCCTCATTCACAGATTTAAAATATTATGAGAGATATCGATGAAATGGTGAGCAGAGGTTATTTGTTAGAAAATTATTTCAGCACAATTAACATTAATAGGTCCCAAATTAGTTCCCAATTTACATTAAATGGCTCCAGTCACTCCCATTTCAGACTTAATTGGTTCCAAATTTACTCTAATTAAAAGATAATTGCAAAAATAACTCGTTGAATAATTAATGTTTAATTATCTAATTAATTAGATGTATGCAACCTCACTATAAAATGTAGTCCTAACCAATCAAATTATGATACATCATTGATCTCCAATTGATTATACTTATAACCAATTGAAATCAATTGTTCATAATCACATATAGTCGGACTCAATTTGTGATGGTGCATCTCAGCCATTAAAACTTGATTTGATGATAACTTTCAATATGGTGGTCTGATTAAAGCTTGTGACCAGTTGATTTGATCGTTACAACATCGAGATCATTTTGATGAAATGAGATTAAGGATCTAATGGTCAGAATCAAGATGCATATTTTCAAGGTAAAAGTACCATTTTACCCTCCATGTGAGGTTAAATACGGGTTGCAAAATGCGATGTCAACACCTAGAGGGTTGGAATAGCATATCTAGTTTGTTCTGCATGCTTATGTTATTATCTGCTTTATTTTTATTCCTTGTTCATTTCCCTAGTTTGTTTTCCCAGAAACAACAAAAAAGGGCCTGTCCCTTTTATCATTATGAGGCATGAACTTTGTTTTTCCCCTACCCATAATCCATTAATGAAATATTCAGCGTATTATTCAGAATATTCTTTCATCTATCTTTATTTTCTTTCGTATGAATATATTTGTGCAAATTATCATATGTTTCCTTGTAGGACAAGGATTTCCTGCACACTGGTGTGGAGGAGTTGCTGCAAACAGGAGTAGGTGGCAATAATCCATAGTGACACTTGTCCTAATATCATGGGAAACGCACATGGTTAGTTTTAGTTTGTACCGTCCGTTAACCAACGTTTTCTCTCTCTCTCAAACGTCAAACATGCAAAAAGTTATCCCTCTCTCCTCTGAAACCATGAGTCTCATTCAGCAAAAAAGAAACCATCACTCTCACTCCTCTCTCTTCGAAATCATCACTCTCTATCCATCTTTCTTCCTCTCTCTTCCTCCTTCATTCCTCTCATCAGAAACCACAGCCACCTCAACCCATAATAAAAAACTCTTGCTGCCAATCCCACCTAAAACCAAAGATCCAACATGCAACAAGGAATCCTCCCAAAATTTAGATCTGATCTGTGCACAGTGAGGATTTTGGCTCCGGTAAATGCAAATATTTTGGAAATCGGGGTTTAGATCTGGTGCTAAATCATTGGGGATTTTTTTTTCTAGGATTTTGGATTCTTGCTGTTTGGATGCCAAGAAAATATTCAAGACTGAAATTTATGTACCGATCTGTGCACAGTGAGGATTTTGGCTCCGGTATGTGCAATTTTTTTGGAAATCGGGGTTCATATATGGTGTTAAATCAATTGGGTTTTATGGGGATTTTTTTTTTTTTTGGGATTTTGGATTCTTGCTGTTTGGATGCTAAGAAAATATTCAAGACTGAATTTAATGTACTTTTTGATGAATAAAACTAATTTAAAGCTTGAAGGCAAATTTATCATGCTTGAGATGGCAAAGAGAGAGAAGGAATGGACGAAGGAGGTGAAGAAAAGAGAGAGAAGGTATCTGATGGATTGATGGGTGAAGAAGAAAGTGAATTTGGATTTTGAGAGAGAGAGAGAGAGAGAGAGAGAGAGAGAGAGAGAGTGCCGCTATAATTTTAACGGAGAAAGTTAACTAGAATCTAACCATGTGCGTTTCACATGATACTAGGACAAGTGTCCCTGTTGATTGTTGCCACCTAATCCTGTTTGTAGCAACTCCTTCACACTTCTGTGCAGGAAATCCTTGTCCTTCCTTGTATATGTTCCAGTCTATAAGATTTGTTCTGATTCCCAAGTGGTACATCATCCCTTTGCCATAACGAGGATGTAGATGATTTATGGAAATAAGTATGTACGCGGCGGAAAAATAACGGATCTGCATCGTTTGAAATTGATAACATGCGTTAAGTAAATTTCAGAACTTGAGATTATGAAAGCATACCTTGAAGCGGTGAATTTCAAAACCGAAGATTGAAGCACTTAGGAATACTTTTAGTCTTCACTCCAATTCCACTAACACCCAAGAAGTGTGGACTCTCAATTGGTTACAAAGGGATAATCAAAAGAGTGACTTACGCTCTCATACACACCACCTTTCAATGATGTTTTTCTCACACTGAAAATTATGTACGTTTTTCCCTTTATATCTAACCAATTATCTAATTGGGCTGGCGTTTTGGGCCTTTCCAATTGGGATTAAGTGTGTGGCTTGGAGTGTGAACAAAAGGGACCAATAAGACACTAGCTCCAATGGGCTTTGGGCTTTTCTGTCAACTCTTGACAAGTCCAAAGTTACCATTAACTATATTTAATACCATTATATAAATATAGTTGCACTCTAGGCCTTATCTATTAATTATATCCCAAGACTTTATTATACATGCAACCCCTTCATAAAATATTCGTAGTAATACAAAATCATTAATGTAGACTGCCACTTTATAAATTACTACATCTTAATCCTTGAGTACCCGGTTTAATCCTTTAATGTTATTCATTATATATTTATGAAATCCAATTCCATAAATATATACTTTAGTCTCACTAAAGTGGTTAGGCCTAACTCTCTAAATAACAAACTCATTAAACTTATCTCAAGGGAATACTTTATATCTCCGTTAAGAGACTATGAATTCCATCTTGAGAATACATGTTTCATCAACACTAAATGTAGCTGCCCAACATACTGAGGTTTTGACCATTACTATAGATCTCACTCCTAATATATCAAAGCAACTTACACCTCATGATCAGGTCTATTATTCTCTCAGGATTAAGAGTTCATGCAAATACAAGTCGTGAGATTTATTATTCATATGACAGTCCTTAGGAAAATAATAAATCTCACAACAGTCTAGTTCAATATGTCTTAACTCTTAAAACATATTAACACATCAACCAGAAGTCTCCACTTCCATGATCAAGACAAATCATCATGGTTGATATGTTATAGTCTTCGCAGATGAAATGCCCAATTTCATCACCGACTACGAACTATAATTCTGAGTTTACAAAGAACTTGTGATTTATATCTTCTGTGACTTTTCACATAAATCACATACTATGCATCTCATGGACTAAATGATAATGTCCGAATATTCATGTCCTAATATTCATGTTACCATTATTTCAAATAATAATAAAACAAATTCATTAAACACAATATTAAGCATACATAATGTCAAACACAATGTCAAACTTAATATTATACATAGCATCATATAATAGGATTTAAGGGCACTAATCCTAACAATGATGTGGATGAGACAATAGAGTTGGATCATGATGTTGAAGGAATAGAAGAGGTCCTGAACTTACCTCAAGGCATCTTAGAAACTCTTAATAGAGAGAATGAAGGGTCCAAGCCCAATATAGAAGAGACAGAGGTGATAAACCTAGCCGATGATGGCAAGCAAAAAAGCTCGTCAAGATTAGGGAGAACTTTCCCAAAGACATGAAAGACAAGCTCATGGCTCTATTGAAGGAATTCAAGGAAATCTTTGCTTGGTCTTATCAAGATATGCCAAGACTGGATACCAAGATCATTGTCCATAGGATTCTAGTTAAATCTGAATGCCCCCTAGTGCTGTAAGCCCTTCGAAGGATGAAGGCAGAGATTATCCTGAAGATCAAAGAAGAAGTAGAAAAGCAGTTGAATGCTGGTTTTCCTACCGCCATAGCCTACTCTGATTGGGTTGCCAACATTGTACTAGTGCTAAAGAAATATGGGAAAGTACACATGCACATTGATTATAGAGATCTGGATTGGGCCATTTCAAAGGATAATTTTCCCTTGCCACATATCTATACCCTGATTGATAAGACCATGACCAACATGTTTTTCTCCTTTATGGATGGGTTATTTGGTTATAATCAGATCAAGATGGCTAAAGAAGACAAAGCCAAAACTACATTCCCCACTCATTGGGGAACTTATGCCTACGATGTCATGCCGTTCAGTTTAAAGAATGTTAGGGAGACCTACCAAACGACCATGGTAACCCTATTCCATGATATGATGCACAAGGAGATCGAAGTCTACGTGGACAACGTGATCACCAAGTCATGATCGTCAACATGATCATTTGATAAATTTGAGAAAGTTACTCAAGCGCCTTGTTTAGTAAAAGTTAAGGCTTAACCCTAACAAGTGTGTCTTCGGAGCTAGTTCAGGGGAATTGGTTGGCTTTTAGGCAACTAGAGAGGAATTGAAGTGGATCTAGCAAAAGTCCAGGCCATCAGGGACATGCCTATGCCAAAAACTGAGAAACAAGTTCGAAGCTTCTTAGGAAGGATCAATTATATAGCTCTGATGAGAATGCAAAATGTCATATTTTTATCCCTTAATGTTTAGTCTTTTATATTTATTTGGTGCCTAAATGTACTCATTATTCTTATATTTTGATTTAGGATGCAAATAGAGGCATAAAGTGCAAAACGTAGTTAATTGGGTGATTCTGGACAGCTTTGACATCGCTTCGTAATCTGGGCATAAATCTCTCATAAGAGATCCGATTGAGATGATTCAAGATGCTATGGAATTCCAAGACAATTATCTACAACTTTCATGTTTTGAGTTTTGAGAGATACGGACCGCATAAAGGTCGAAATTGGGCTTGAAGTTGCTGCACTTGCACTGTTGACGTTCTGGAATGTTCCTTTGCTTGAAATTCTAATATGCAGATCTAATGTGGTTTATTTTTGGAAGGTTCCAGATCTGATGCACGAAATTTCCAGTTGAAAAACACTACTTTCCTAGTTATATTAGGACTTTGTTTTATTTTTAATATTTTTCCTTAATTAGTCAGATTTGGATGTTATTATTTAGAATATTTTTAGGAGATTTTGTAGGCTTGGGAAAGGGGGAATTAATGTGTAAAAGGGGAGGAGAAATCAGAATTACACATACACACACACACCTCTCTCTCCCCTCTTCTCTGATTTTCTTCTTTGAGTTTTCATCATGGCCCTGCATGGCTAAAACTTTTATACTTGGTTGAAGAAAACTAAAGCCTCGGAATCAATAAAACTATGAGATCTAATTTGTTTTTATTGTTCAATTTATGCTTTGAATATTGGATGTTCTTTTGTGCCTATTTTCATGATTGTCTCATTTAATTACTAGGAGGCCTACTAATTTATTATTCGTTTCAATCTACTGCTAGGTTAGATATCAAATCCGTAATTGTTTGATCTCTCTAACTTGTGAAGCAACCAAGATTTAATGATTTGCTACGTCAGAAATTATTAGATCTTAAGAAGAACACTCAACTAAATTAAATGCAACCGCTTGTGTTTGTGTTGTTTAGCTTCATCGATCTCTCTAATTCTTAAGGCTGCTACTAAATTAAACCTTTAGTGCTTGTCTTGGGTTGTTTAGTTGTTAGGATTAATTAAATCGCTTGTTTTCTAATTAACTGCAACTAAGAAGAGATAGGAAAATAGTTCCAACGGTGNAGCAATCAGCTGAAGAAGGAGCTGTAGAGAAGAAGGAACCGCAGAGAGGAAGGGTATTCTGGTAATACAAAACTTTGCTTTTGCTTTGGCTTCTCCAAGTGATTTCTTCAGTATATACCTCTGCAATGCCAGAGCTTCGCCAATCAATAACCCAAGAGATTGTTCAAGGGTATTCTTCTTTTGAATACTTGGGTTTTAGATTTTGTTCTTCAGAGGTGTTCTTCAGGGGTGAGGAGGGAGTCGCCATTCCGGGTTTACTTTGTGTTTTTTTTTTTTTTTTTTTTTTTTTTAATTAACGTTTTTTCTAAAATTCAGAAATTAAAAAATATATATTAATAAAGGTGTGTGGGAGTTGACGGAGCAATTTGACGAATAGTAAATGGAAGACTGAATTGAGTATAATTGAAATTTAGAGAATTAGAATGATAAAAAGGCAAACTTATAAGATTGAAATTACAAAAGGTAAAACTTAAAGGGTGAATTTTGTAATTTTAGCCTTAAAACTATTTAACTAAAAGATAGGGATATTTTAAAGAGTTTAAGAATTGTGTAAGAGTATTTTAGTGCGTAAAATGTTGAAACTCAAATAAAGAATCTTGTTATTAATAGTATAGAACATTACCTAACTCCTAATAAAATCTTAAATAATAAAATGAAATAAAAACTAGGCCCGTAACAAGACTTTTTGGAGAACGTTGAGGTCCAAAATATCACAATATTATATCAAAACCCAAAACAATACAAAAATTGAAATCTAAGAACCATTTGGGCTTTCAAGGAAAGGGTAAGGCCCAAATTCATCAAAAATAGGTAGGAAGGTGCCCAAACCCATGAACGGGTAAGCTTTGGGCCTTATGAAACAAAGAAAAAGATAAGTTCAACCCAACCCTTAAGAGAGAAAATTGCTGGGGAACTTAGAGGGAAAGCTGAACTAGGATACTTCGGTATTCTCAGAAACCTGGGATCCTCGAGATATGTAGTAGGAGGCTAGGTTGAGATTAAGACAGCTCAAGAGAGCATGCCCAGGAACACAAAGAACGAGAGCAGATATGTCCCATCAACCATGATGCAAAATAAAGGCATAGAACTTGGGAACCAGGACTTCATGAAAAAAGGTCTGGTATCTCAGGAAACCCAAGGAGATGGACCATGAAGGAAGGTGGTTGGGGATCTTTCAATTTAATAGAAAGGAATCTGCCCACTTAGAGAAAATGACAAAAGATAAAGCAGCCAAAAAAGTGGGTCTGAAAAGTAGTATCTAGAAGTTTTGGGAAAGGAAGAATTAGAAGTCAGCCCTTAGGAACCTCCCAGAAGAGGAAGTTCAACTAGGGACTTTTGGAGAGGGAACTTCATAAGGAGAAAATAGTGAGAAAATAAGGAAAGGACCAGCCACCAATATTCCTGACATAGCATTGGTTCTAGTACTCAAGGCAGCAAATGGAAGGAATCAGTGGTACATCAAAAACCTTAAGAGGGCACTATAAAAAGAGGGGAAGCCAAAAAGTAAAAATTAATTAGCAATAGTGAATCAAAGAGAAAAGATCCTTTAGAAAACTCCTTTAGAGTTCAAAATGAGAGGAAAGAGGGAAAACATCGTTCGGGATCCTAAGACAGACACTAGAGAATATACTTGGATTCAAAAGAATTCAAACCTCACAAGTCTTGGAAGCCTAAAAGGGCTATCTAAGTGTGTGATTTTTGAACTTATTTGTACCTTGTGATATATCCTAGTACAATAAAAGCATAATGTATTGAAAACTTAAGAAAATAATGAATCCTAAGGATCCCTAACGTTTTACTTCATTTTCCCTCTACTTATATTATTCTTTACTGTTCCTTACTGTGTAATACGTATATAGTTTCTATGTTTTAGTATGTATGTATTGTAGGATTCACATTTTGTGCACAACCTGGTTCAAAATCAGTTCAACTTAGTTGCGGTGAACCAATCCCAGTCCATTAAATTTAAGCACAAGGCCTAGGATCCTTGTTTCTACTTGGGCCTGTGTGCTGTCAAAAAAAAAAAAACAAAACAAAACAAAACCCACACCTACTCAATTGAAAAACGTACAGCATGAAGAATGGCCAAAGCCAGAACCCACTGAGCTTTTAGAAATTAGTGCTACTGTGACAAAAAAAAAGGGTGGTAATTCCTTTATCGAAAAAGCTCCAAACCAATTTAAAATTATCTCTTCTAACTCATTACATGACAATTTATAAGATTTTCATGTATTATTTCAACAAGTTACATAAATCATTAAAAAGTCATGTGATTAAAAGTACACATAGATGGTCTCTTTAATAACCACATAGTAGGTTGGAAACATAGTTTCAAATTGGTTTGAAACCAAACTTTTTCCTTCCTTTACATATTGCTCCTATGGAAGCAATAAATAAACCTTCAAAATTTATTTGTACTCTTGAGAGTGGACAAAATTTGGCTCAAATATGTTTGGAACTATTTTTTTTGACATATTACGTAGCAATTTGTTAGACTATTCATGCGTATTATCTAAATAAATCACATGTCTCATTTAAAAAGTCATGTGACTAATAATACACATGAGTGGTCTTTTTAGTTGTCACATGATAGGTGTTGAGGACTAAAATTTCACAAGAAAGCCCATTCCATAAAAAGTAAGGAAAGACCATGGGTCTTAACAAAAGAAGGCTCAATTCATGAAGTTAAGAAGGACCATGAAGGCCCAAAGTCCTAAAAAGAAGAAAAAGAAAGAAATAATAATAAATAAATAAAGAGAAGAAGAAGACCTAGACTTGGTCAAGCCAGAGGACATGCAACAAGAATCTCGATTAGGCCAGAGATATGCAACAAGATGAACATCAAGGCCCTAAGACCTTGATGTATCCTTTTGAAACCTTGAGAATAGGACCTTGGCTGACATATGGGAAAGCCAAGGTGTATGTTCAGATTTCCAACAAAAAAGCCATTAAAAATCCTGCAAAACCAAGTATTCTTTGTAACCCATGGTCCAAGCCTGTGGAATCCGAATGGATAGTAAGGAAGAAATAGTTTGGTCGATAGGGGAGTGATTTCTGGTAAAAGAAGGATCTCGAAAGTTTCCCTTGGTTCATATATTTGCTTGTAATGCATGAACCAATGGAAAACTCAGTTTCCTCATGTGCATAACACCTTCCCACAATTTCCTCTCAATTATCATTTTCAACTAAAGCTGTCATCTAGTACATTGAGCAACCCACCCACTCCTTTGACTTTCAAAAAATGAATCTTTCATTTATAGCCAAAGTCAAATGTCCCTTTTGAGTTATGATTGCCTAATTAAACTAAACATCTGTCCTATGCACTTTTTCAGGTTCTAGAGGACATGGTTTTACCTAACAGACTAGGGATGTCCTTGATAATATCTTAATTTTGCATATTTATATCATTATTAGAGAAGCATTATCATACTTATTTTAAGTTAATTCATGCATTTTGTAATTGATTTTGGAATAATACTAAATAATCAATTTTGTGTTTAATTGAATTTTAATGCGTGAATTTGTCTTTTGTAGGATAATGAAATTAAATAAGTGGTTTGTGCAAAGAAAAAAGTTAATGAACTTTAATTTTATAAGGGTCATGATGAAGTCAAATAAGGTCAACCCAATTAAATTCAAGTCCAATTGGAGTAAGAAATCAAAGAAAATTTGCATCTAATCCAAGTCCAAATTAGATTAGAATTACAGCTTGCGTACTAGTTAGTATTTGGAGCATAAATTTTGTCTCAGATGTCCAATCGAGATGATTCAAGTTGGTCTGGAAACATAACTTAAAGGACTATAACTTTGTAGTTTACCAAAAGTCCTAATTATGAAGTTAAATGAGCCAAAAATGTCGGTTAAGTGAAGCCTAAAACCTGAGATTTTCTTCAAACGAGAATTCAACTTGTAATAGGATTCCTTGACTTATTTAAAGGCACTTTAGGGCAAAATTCAGAAGAGAATTTCTGTAGAACATAATTTAGGTTTTCTTAAATTTTCTTTATAGTTTTTAAAGTTTTATTTGTGTTATGGCTTGCTAGAAGCCTTGCTAAGGTAAGGGGTGAAACCCAACCGTTTATTGGAATGTTCTTAACAATTATTTATTGGTTTTAATGTTTATGTTTTTTATTGTTTTACTCATCTAGAAAAGTGTTTAGTTCTGTATAATCCTTTGATTTATCGTAGACTTCAAGCACGTTAAATGCTTAGTATTCCCTACAAACTAATTCACTAGTTTTGTTTTGCCTAAAATCAATCAATTCCATGAAACTACCTTAGACATTTAATTCTTGAGTTTTTATTGTTAAATTATCCGACTAAGATCATCATTCGTATGAATTTTAGTTGAGTTATAAAATAAATATTGTTAAGACTACCAATAGATGTGTTGTGTGTGGATCTCTAAACCTTAGCACTTTAATATATTGTTATTTTCTCTCAATTTAAATTACCTTTACTAAAATATTAAAAATATCTTTAGTTAAACTTTATTATTTTAATTTTATTCTCTTGTAGTTTGCTAATCAATTCCCTTTTCCCTGTGGATTCGATCTCGGACTTTCCGAGTTATTACTTTTCATCAATCCTGCACTTGAGATCATTATTTAAGTCATGACAGTCCTCGCCCAGGGTACTAGACCATGTACACTATAAAAGGAACACTAAGACATAGCAGAAAGGGGAGAAAAGAGGAATTCAGATGAAAAGAAAAAGGGAGAGTTCATAGGTTCAAATTAGAGCTTTAATAGCCCAAAAGGAAGAGAAAAAATGAACAAAAGAATAGAGCTAAGGTGGAGGAATTCATCCCATATCCTTAAGATCATTCAAAATATTACTTAGCCTCCAAAGAAACATATGCCAAAACATGCACACATTAGATATTGCTTTCTCCCACAAAATCCTCCTCACCTGATTATCTTAGAAGGCAATGCCCAAGTAAAGTTATTTGGACTTGAGTTCCAAATCCCACAAGTCTTGTGCAAAAGCACTAAGTCTGTGAGAATTGGGGCCAGGATCCTCATGGCTGACTCATTCTCATAAAGTTCATATATATATATATATATGTATATGTATTAGAATGTATATCATAATCTAAAAAACTAACAATTATTTGAAGATATATGTATTGTATAGTGTATTCTTATGTAGGACCTATAGAGGTAGAGGGAAAGGGCAAAACTCCATTGCATAATAAGTATGGAGAAAGATCTTATAGTTCAAGGAATCAGTATTCTAGGTTCCATGGATTACAGCCCCTGGGAACCACGACATTCCATTCGGGGAACCACAACATTCTGTTCGGGGTACCATGACATCATGCTCAAGGTACCATGACATTACGCTTGGGGAACCAAGTGAAGGAACTCTTTTAAATGTTCACACAATAAAAGATAAGCCTTAAATATTTTATTTCAATCACCTTCTCATTGTGAATATTATAAATAATTATTTTACTTATTTCGTAAGAGTAAAGGGTTATTTTATGACACTAAAACACTTATAATGGTATTTTATTGCTTAGGAGGAATCATATTTTTGCTTTGAGGAGCTTTATGTAACTTGTGCACAAACTGGTTCATATAACGACCCCAATAGGCCGTGGAGAACTGAACCCAGTCCAACCATCTATCCTTGGAGGCCCAAGATCCCTTGTCATCAATGGACTTGGGTACCTTTCAAAAAAATAAAAAAATAAAGAACCTACACAATAGGTTAGAGTAAGATATATTGCTCTAAACATGTTTAGAGAAACTTTTACCCTAAGAGTAAGGAGGTCTTTATCTTATTTAAGACACATACACTGCTTGTTGCTACACCTTAAGTTGCACTTATTGTTTTGCTTTAATGTAATTCAGGGCATGGTTGCTTAATCGCCAAGCCACATCCAATGCCAAAGAGTTTCCCTGTGTTAGGATCCTAGTGATTCCTAATGGGGATGGATAGGAATTATAGGAGAATTGATTTAAATTGTAGGGAAATTGACTTAATTCAAGGTAGTCACCCTCCATAGAGAAATATTAAGAGAGAGAGAAAGAGGAAATGCACTAAGCCAGTTGGTTTATTTTTCAATGATGGAAATGTGATTACAAGTAGGTATTTATAGAGCCATAAAACTATTCGGGAAAAATGCCATGACACCCCCTAAACTTTAAGGTAGTGGCCAAGACACCCCTTGAACTTTTATTTTGGCCAATTTACTCCACGAACTTTATATGTTTGCCAAATCAATACTTCTGTTTATTAGCTGTTAACAAACTAACACTAAACCCATGTGAGAGTCACATGAACTTTAAAAAACAAATCTAATTCCAAGAATCTATGTCTGACCGAGAAAGAGAGAAGATAGGGAGAAAAAGATGGTGTAACTAGACCCACCATGACATCTTCTCTCTGACAGCCAACAACCACTATGGTTTTTTTCTTCTTCTTTCTTTCTCCTACTCTCTGTTTTTCAAATCATTGTGCCAATCTCATTCTTTGGTTTGGTATATGTGGATCCCTAAGTGATTTTTTATGAAACAAATTAAAGAAGCTCACAAACCCATATAAATATTATATGAAATACCTTAACTGACCTATCTATGAAGGCTTTATACTCCTTGGACCCTCATAATCATTGACTCCCCAAATTTACAGAATCTCTAAGTGGACACCGTGTGAAGTGCAAGCAATGATTTTTGTAGGCAAATTTTGCTCTCTCAAGAAAAAGAAGACAAAGGTTGGCTAAGGCTTCACAATCATCAGTGTTCTTTTGTGCAATTTCTATTCTTAATTAATCGTATTGGTTTGTGGTTAATATCTCATTCAAAGCTGAAGAAAATTAAAGAACTATGGTGGGTCTGGTTCCACCGTCTCTCTGTTCTCTCGCGGTTAGACTTAGATTTCTCTTCAATTTTAATCGATTTTCAAATTCATAGTATAAGACTTGTTTTTTAAAGTTCATGTGACTCTCACATGGGTTTGACCGTTAGTTTGTTAACAGCTAATTAACAAGGTCTTGATTTGGCTAATATGCAAAGTTTATGGAGTAAATTGGCTAAAATAAAAGTTCAAAGGGTCTTTTGACCACTACTTTAAAGTTCAAGGGGTGTCAGAGCATTTTTCCCAAACTATTCTATTGACCCATATGATCATATCCTAATGGTTCTATTATTCCCCATGTGTATTAACAATTCTAATATATGTTAAATGTGATTAACATACTTGGAATTGTAACTAACTAAATAACTAACTAACTAAATGCAAAATTACAACAATTATTATCTATATAGGGGTTCCTATCATTTCCCTCCCCTTCAAAACACCTTGTCCACAAGGTGTCGCTTGAAATGACACCTTTATGAGAGGAAATTGGCCACTAACCCAATACATCAAAGCATCTTGACTGCTAAACACATCAAATACTTCCAAGCATTTGTTCATATTGTCAGCAAAACTTCTTTTAACCTTTGCTCTTTGATCATTAGCCCAAGCATCACAAGAAGCAATTGCATCAATCATAGTGAATCTTGTTGCACTCCAGATTGGTCTCGAAACAATTTGATAAAGGGAATGTTCCTTCCTTGATTTGTGTTGAACAACCTCATTTCCATTACACTCCAAATCACAGTTGAATGAAATTATATACAAATCTGGATAAACATGATAGGCTACAGAACTTGATAGGCTTGATAGGTTTAGCTTTAGAGCAATAAAGAAAGTTGATGATCTCATATTACTTCCAAGAATTGATGATGGAACCCATGCTTCATGTTTTGGCATCACGTTATTTGATAATCTCATATTAATTTTATTTGCTGTAAAACAAGCATCTAATTCGATGGATACTTTTGAAGAGATAAAGAATTGCCCATTGCATACATCTGACATGGCTTCGAGCTTTGTTTGCTCTGCATCAAGAGATGGCGAAGCCTTATGGTTTAAAAGCCCCTCCTCATGCTCTTGACATAAAAAGTGACCAATTTCAATTTTGCTTGCACCTTCAATAACAGAGGCAATTTTTGTTGATTCAACAACTTGAAATTTGTCGCTTATACTATTAAGAAGTTGCAACTCCTCTTTCGTCATGTTCTCAAGATTCTCTTGCAATCTTGAGAGCTCTTCTTTCATGGCATTTTTAGATTCAACAAAAGCCTTGACCATCTCTAAAATATCCTTGACATCCTTTGAGGTTTTGTTCAACATTTGCTGTATTTCTTTCAAAAGTTTTCTTCGGTCACAATTGTTTGTCTCAAAATTGACGGTTCTGATACCACTTGTTAGGAATTGGTGGTTCCTAATGAGGATGGATAGGAATTATAGAGAAATTGACTTAATTCGAGGTAGTCACCCTCCATAGAGAAATATTAAGAGAGAGAGAGGAAATGCACTAAGAAATGAGTTGATTTATTCTTCAGTAATGGAAATCTGATTAGAAGTAGGTATTTATAGAACCATAAAACTATTATATTGGCTCATATGGCCTTATCCTAATGGTCTTATTATTCCCCATGTGCATTAATAATTCCAACATGTTAAATATGATTAACATGCTTGGAATTGTAACTAACTAACTAACCAACTAACTAACTAAATGCAACATTTCAACAATTATCATCTATATAGGGATTCCTATCACCCTGTTTCTAACGAGTTCATTATGGTGCCACCATACTCTCCATACCTTTACACCAAAAGTTGCGCGAAGTGTTGGTGTGGGTGTGTTCTAAACACTTAAAACTTTTATTGTGAGCCCCACATTAGTTTGGAGCGAGCTTCTTCTTGTATTTATAAGTAATTGTGAACTTTCTTCAATAGCTTAAGATATAGAGCCTAATATAGAATTTTGAGCCTTATCTATATCACATGTGTGCCACATCTTGTCTTACGGATGGGACCAAGGGGACCTTGGCCCAATGCGGGCTAAAAAAAAAAGGTCCACTAGACTATAACTTATGATCCTCCTCTATTTGAATTTTTTTTAATATAATTTTTTGAAAAAAAAATGGTTACTAAGTGTTGTTTTTGCGTGTTATGTAGCCAAAATCCTTTAACAAACCCAAAAAAAACTTTATTAATTCCTTAAAAAATTAAGGGCAAATCTAGAAATGAGAGTCTAAGGATTGTCACTCTTCTATTTATATTTGAAGCAAGTTTTTTGCTCTTATATGTGTATGTGCATGTAAAGGAGCACATATTCTTTATCTATACTATCTATAACAGGATTCTCCTCTTTGGACTGAACTTTTATATGACTCAAAAATATCCCTAGACCTTATGTTTAATAGAGACAAAACTGGGGGACAACTTAGTAAAAATATATCTCTAACTCCACTTAAAATGCTTACAAAATAGGACACTCTCCTACTAATCCATGGCTTCAAAACAAACTTATCCAAAATTTAAATTAAAAAAAAAAAAAAAACTTCTCAGTTCACTTTGTATATTTCCTTCAAAACCACGTTCCAAATTTTTCTTTTTAAACTTTATCAATACTCACTAATTTCTTTTTGGGTTGTGTAATAATCTAAAAATTGATATAAATAGAAAATTATTACACTAAAAAAAAAGCCTCATCGCACGCGTAAAGCGTATACGATGAGGCTAGTGTATATATATTGACATTAATTATAAGAGAAATAATATGTTTACAATATTTTTACAACAAATTCTAAATGTCAAGTTGTTATTGGTTGTTATTGTTAGGTTAAAAAAGTAATATCAATGATAAATTTAAATTTGAACCAACAACAAGTAGCCACCTGTGATTTATTGTAAAAATATTATAAACATGACACTTTTCTAAGTATAATATTCAAATTATTTTCTAAAATTTTGTTTGTTCCCTCAAATGTCACAAATACCACGCATGGTAAATTTAGGTAAAAGAAATGATATGTCTTCAATATTTTCACAATATTTTTACAGCAAATTTTATGTGGCAAGTTGTTACTAGTTATTATTGTTGGGACAAAAAAGTAATTTTAGTGTTAGTTTCAAATTTAAACTTATAACAATTAATCACTTATAATTTATTATAAAAATATTATGGACGTAACATCACCCTTTAGGCAATAGATTCAATGAATTCGAACAACATGCTATAAATTTGGACATCTCAAGTCAAATTTTATCTGCGATGCTATTGGAACATGAGAGACTTTTTGATGTCTCGCGGCTATGGAGTGAAATATTCTGACTCTCGAAGATAAGAACGAGGGGCATAGTCGTAATTAAGGTCAATACTAAGACTTGGGCCCACTTTACTTCAACGAGCAACGATTAACGGGTGCACCGTTTCTTTTTTAGAGAGAGCATTTTCGGTTTATTTCCATATTTGTCATCTCCATTCCCATTTCTCTTTCTTAGAGGAAAACAAGACTCAGCCCCCAAAACAAAACCGAAACACACGGGAAAAAAATGGTATCGGACTCGGATCTTATCGCCCGGCTCCACGAGTTTCTCCGGAACTCGGACCTGACCACGACGAGCACCGCCACCGTGCGCCGGAAGCTGGAGGAGGATTTCGGGGTGGATTTGACGGACAAGAAGGTCTTTATAAGAGAACAGGTAGACTTGTTCCTCCAGAGCGAGCAAGAGAGACTCGCCGAAATTGAACAGGACGGAGAGGAGGATGATCGGACGGGCGAGGTTCAAACTCAACAATCCGACGTCGACGACGACGATGACGATGATCAAGAAGAAGTAGTTGAAGAAACCAGAAATGGGAAGCGTAAAAAACGGTCAGTTAATATCTTTTTCTCATTTTCAAGAATTCACATTCTAAAATTGACCCTTTTTGCAATTGGATTCGGAGCTTTTAAATTTACTATTTTTGCAATTGGATTATGTAATTAGCATTACACATGGAAAATGGAAATACACAAAAGATTCAAATTAGGTTTATCAGTTTTATTTTATTTTTTTTAATTTTTAATTTGGGCATTTTGTGGTTGTTACTTTGACAAAGGTTATCCATGTGGCAATTTAATTAGGAAATTATTGAAGAAAATTGGGGTTTGTAATTGGGACTAAATTTTCTAGCTTTGTACATTATGTGTTTTGAAAGCAATTGATAAAGTTACGTGCGTTATGGGTTTTTTGTAGGTGGCAGTGATTAGTTTCACGTGCATGTTCACGTTATTCTTCACCTTTATGTAATAGGAAAGTCTAATTAGGGCTTTGCTTTTGTTATACGCTGTTGTTTAATTTTTCATCTATGGCTGAGTCTTTATTGTAAAGGCCCAATTATATATATATATATATATATATGATGGTAAAATTTTGGAAGGAGCTTGTGATTGACAGAGGCTGAAGGAATTTGTGGTTGTTATTTTGAATCTATGACTGATTATCTAATTTGAACAGGCTAAAAAATCAAGTGTCTATTTTTATCATCGAAAGTTTCGAACCAAGAATAACAATAGATGTTTTAGAAAGAAAAAAAAATAGTGATTTTCTCTTTTGAATTATCCTTTGGTGGCTTTTTTTTTGATTTACCTAGAAGCTCCGTAGTTTTCCGGGTGAAATTTTTAAGGAAGTTGAGAAAAATGGATCTTTTATTTGAGCTTCGTGAATGTTATATTTTTGGAGAAGTTTACCCTGTTGTCTCAGCTAGCTTAAGTTATGTTCTCAAGAACATATTTCTTAGAATCATGTTTTATCAGAAGAAAGGACATTTTTTCCTCTTTGTAATCTTTTCGGCAATTTGATTTTCAGAGTTGCAAGTCATTTGCAATTTTTCCAAATGTCTATGGTAGACAGTAATACTAATAGTTGTTATGCTGCTTTATAATAGAAAATCACTGGAGTTTGGCTATGTGAGTCCAAAATTATGAATTCACTGATACAAAGTGCAAGCTACTACAGCTCGCTCCCCATCTTTGCATTCTGTACTTTAATAGCAGACTATTAATCACTTCTCATGGCTTCTTATTGGCCTATTGTGCATCTTGTATGAAAATTTAGAAGTAATTGTCAAGAGGCTATTTATTTTGAAAGAATAGCTCTCTTTCAATATACAAATGTTCCCAATTGACTTCATGGAAAAGCAACCACTTCAAAGCAAAATTTTCTAGATGTTATTAAAGATGCACATCCCAAACATCATCTTAACTATTTGGTTAATTTTGTGGTTGTCCCTATAATCACACAAATTGTAAATTTAATTGGAAATTAGTTTTATTTATTGTCATTTTAAATAAAATTACCCAAATGCTCTCATGTATTTACCCAGAAAATGTCTCCTTTTATATTGGTGTGTAGGCTGGGATTTTTTTATCGTTCAGTTAGTTGCACATGTACCCAATGGATTTTGAACCCACAACCTCATCCACCACCTATTCTTGTGGAAGAACGAAGTGTCATTTGATCCAGAATTCATTGGCAATTTGGCATAAAGTCAAATGGGATTTTTTAACAGAGATTGCACTTTATTTGTAAACTGATTGTTGTTTTTTCTTAAATTTCAGGTCTAACAAGCTTAGTAATGAGGTCAAGAAAAGAGGGGGTGGTTTTACCAAATTATGTGGCCTTTCTCCACAACTTCAGGAATTCGTTGGGGCGTCTGAAATGGCAAGGACTGAGGTATATTAAGAAAGTTATGGAGAAGTTACTTTTTAATTTTATTACTTATTTAAAAAAAAAAAAAAACTTTTCAATTGTCATTGGTTAATATGCTGATTCAGAAGTCATAATTATCATAAAATTATCTGTTTTTATCTCGGTTCTAGGTCGTCAAGCAACTCTGGGTCCATATTAGAGAGAAAAATTTGCAAGACCCTAGTAATAGGCGAAATATAAATTGTGATGAACCATTGCGTGGCCTTTTTGGTGTTGATTCCATCAACATGTTCCAAATGAATAAGTCCTTATCAAAGCATATCTGGCCGTTAAATTCAGACGATGGTATGCCATTACCACTTTATTTTTGTTAGTTATTCTTTTTCATTTCTGTTATTTGAGATGTTGGATCTGTAAATGTTGAAAAGAAAATTTCTTGTTTTAATTCTAACTCTGTTCATTATTTGAGAAGGATTATAAAATTTAACAACTGCATTGATCCAAAAATGCTTTTTTTGAAATATGCTGCCTCTATTTTATCTATTATGGAATCTAAGTAGCCTGTCTCTTAGTTTCAGTTTTATGTGATTTCTTGAAACAACATGTGTGCTGTCTTTCTTGATATAGTTGTGCCAGTGAAGTCAACACCAAAGGAAAAGCATCAGAAGCAAGAAAAAGAAGAAGGTAGGATCAATAAATTAAGTTTCTTGTTGATATTATGGTGCTATGTTATGTTCTAAAAGTTGCTCTGCATCAATACTTGGAGTGACAATGATCTTCTCACCAATTGCGTGAAACTAATGGTGATATATGTTTCACAGTTTCAGCTTAGCTGAACTCATACCTTCTACTTGCTTGTCACATCAGAATTCTGCTTATTTATTTATTTATTTAAAATCATTTTAATATGTACTAGGCTAGGTCTTTCAGTGCAGTGGGAGTCTATTTAACACAATCTTCTTGTTCACTGAAAATTTATAATAAAGGTGAACTTTAACAGATTTCATTGCTAAAAAATTGTTTACAATTTACTAATTGAATCTATTCATTTCTGAACAGCATATACTAGACAATTACTTGTCACAGGTTTGGGGAAGTCTTTTTATGTACTTCATCTTGATCTCCATTTCAGATCCAGATGAGCCAAAAAAGAAGGAGAAGAGGCAGAAGGGAGGGAAATCAGGTTTTCTTGCTCCTCTTCAACTTTCAGATGCCCTAGTAAAGTTCTTTGGTACTGGGGAAAGTGCATTATCACGGGCAGATGTTGTGAAGAGAATGTGGGAATACATAAAACAAAACAACCTCCAGGTATGTTTTATCTTGCCTTGTTGAAACTTGAAACCCTATGATTACTTGTATTTGTAGGTTTATATCTCATATGTGGGACCCAGCTATACAGAACTTAAGGTTCTTCCACCATATTGATTTCTTGGTTAGAGTTTGTTTGTACCCTTTTTTATTTATTTCTTATTTAAAAATAAAATAGCCTAATGAGAAATGGTAAAATCATGTTCCCCTCTTTAATTAATTTTACTGATATTGAAAAATCGTAGAAGCCTACTGAGTTAAGAAAATGAGTAGTACTCGTTAAGAAATGAGGATAACCTAGACCTTGTAAGCAAGTTCTGATGTGTGTTTAGCTCTTGCTTACTGGGCTTATCATTCTTTGTTTGAAAACCTCTTTTTCTGGGTAAGTAAAAAATCACTAGAAAAGGATGCCAAAGGGGGCATCTCTCAGGTACACTGGAGTATACAAGAGGAACACCAAAAGGAAGATGAACCAGTAAGTTACACTTTTCTCACCACTAGTAACTTAGAAGCGGAAATTGTGCTAAATTGTGGGCTGAATGATGATGTGGAATCTAGTGTTTAGTTTTCTAATTTATGTAAGTCTTGAGATTGACACCGAGTTATTGTTAGGGTTTACTTTGAATCTTTACAAGACAGATGAAACCCTATGTACACAGGAATCTGTAGAATTTGTTGTTATTTATGCTTTATTTTGGGGATTTTATCATTTTGATGGAGATGGATAAATTTTTTATTTATTTATAATTTTTACAAGTATTTGGTAGAGCTAGATAACTGCTGTTGATAGAGGAAAATTTGTAAGTTGTGTGATGGAAGTACTTTACTATCAGTGTTGGCTTCCTATGGTGCTTTCTTTGTGAATGTGTAGCCAGAATGTCACTCAAACTTGTGTTATTTGCTTGTTCATGAAGGACCCATCTGACAAGAGGAGAATCATATGTGATGGGAAGCTGAAAGAACTCTTTGATGTCGATTCCTTTCATGGTTTCACAGTTTCAAAACTCTTAACTGTTCATTTCATCAAGACAGAACAATGATTCACTTAAGCGGGTCAAGCCCAAGGATATGGAAGTTTTGCTACTAAATTTAGAGTAGCTTTTTAGTGTTTCGTTTGTTGGTTCTTTCATGTATCTTTTTGTAAGGCCCACAAAGAGGGCAAATAGAAAAAAATTAAAAAAGAAAAAAAAAATAGTCTCTCTTTTTTTCCCTAACATTTCGTATGTCTTGTCATGTCTTCTTTAGCCGCTGCTGAAATTTTAGTATTCTTTGTTGAGGCCAAAAACTGGAGATTTTCGGTACAGAGTGCCTCCACTGCAGTCATTCAGTAGGCTGAACATGTTGCCTTTCAACTTAATTTGATCTTTCTGGATTTTGGTTGTGATTTCCACATGAGAAATTAGGTCCACAAATCCTCTGGAAAAAGGCTTAAGTAACAGCCACTGTATTCATAATGAGTTGTTGCTTAATTGTTATTTCCTTTTCCATAATAATAGGATGGATGGGGTGACAGTGGACTAAACTCCTACGGGTGCCTGTGTGGAACTTATCAATAAATAAATTATATAAAAAAAAAATTTAGAGATAATTTCAGCCTATGACGTTTACTCCGAATGATTGATGATTATTATCAAACCAAGATTTCAATTAGATTTTTGGTGTAAGAAGAAAAACAAACTTATTCATATACTAGAGATTTAGTCATTTTTTCTAGTAAATTCAATGGTGTTTTAAAATAAGGTAATATTGTGATGAATAATTTATATGTTTATTTGAAAACTTGTAGTGATGCATCTGAATTGATACTGATTTCTGAAATTAAAAAAATGAAAAAAGAAATAAAAGTGATACTAATTCACATTCATCTCATAATGTTTCTACAAATTCCAAAATTGAATATTCTAAAATGATGGTTTTATTGTTGGATTTTGTTAACAAATCCCTAAAAGTAGTAGTTAAGTGTATATAATGTTTTATTAAATAAATTTTTAATACATTTTTTCAAAAAATAAAGTCAAACTATATACATATAAAAAAAAAGCGCATACAACCACAATAAATTTGAGTAAGACTGTAAGCACATGAATCATTAACATGTGTATTTTATTCTTTGAAAGTGTGTATTACTGCTTATAATTGAGCAATTATTAATCTTTAACATGTACTCTTAGACACTCGTTAACATAAACCGTTATTATTTTGCATATCTAATCTAAGGCCTTAAAACCAAGGATGAGATGCTTTGAAACCTTTATTATCTTGTTTATCTGATCTAAGCCTTAAAACCAAGAGTGGGATGCTTTGCGTGGTCTAAGTCAATGACCCGAAAATGTAGAGTTAATCGAATGAAAGAGACCAATTCAAACTCCCAATTTTTTTTTTTCAAGGCTTGAAGATACAAAAGAAATTAAATGAAGAGCACGAATGACGATTCAGTGCTTTTCTCCGTTATTGATCTTGTTTAAAATAAGCACAAAAACTATTATCTATTGCTGGTTATGTTACTTAAAGAATTTTTTATTTTTTTGGGGGGATGAACATGGGAATGCATTAGATTAATAAAAGAAAGGGTTTTTTTTTTTTTTGTTTTTTGTTTTTTTTTTTGGGTTTAACTTGTATCAGAGTACATTTGTTAAGGAGGCTCCTAACTACATGAAAATCGTAAAAACTAATATAAAAAAAAAGAAAAGAAAAAAAAGAAGAGGTAATTGCACATTCTAAATATTTAATGTCTATAAGTTCAAGTATGATGTTCACATTTAAAATGTGAAATAAGAAATGTGTACTGATGCATTTTAACACTCATTAACATAATTGAAAAAAAAAAACATAATAAAAAAAAAAAGGTCAGACAAAATATCACATCTAATTGGAAAAAAAAAAAAAAATCTCCTTATTCTGTTGGTAGATTTCGTTGTATTGTGCCACCCATAAGCTTTTGATGAGTATCATTTAAAAAAAAAAAAAAAACTTAAAAAAAATGATACACTAAAAAGCTAGTATAAGTTAAATTCTAGCATATCCATATTTTGAGATGTGGCCACCCACCCAAGATGGATGGGGTGACCCATTTAAACCAATGGTCTTCACGTTCTCGATTCTTAGCAATTTGTTGTTTTGTTTTGTGAGCTACCCACCCATGGCCCATGATGGATTTGGGTTATATCCAGACACATATTTTGTGAGACGGTTCATGCATGTTTTGGATTGGCCCATTAACTGCTTGGGCCAACAACACAACTAGCAGGCCAGGCCACATCCCTGTAATTTTTTCATTTGGTAGAAAGGAACTTTCATTAAAAACTAAACTAGCTGAAAGCCTAAAACAAAGGAAGATACAAATCGAACCCCCGCACTATCCAGGCCTAAACAAAAGAGCTACGTCTGCTATATCGTATCTATTACTCACTATTAGTTTTAATGAAATATATATATATATATATATATAAAAGTTTAAATATGTCATTTGCTAACGGAGTTTGCCAAGAGGGTCATATCGATTAAAAAATCCAAATGGAAGTACCTACTGTTTCCAAAAACTTCCAAACCCTTTCCTTTCTCTCCCTCCCAAACACCGCCTCAACCTGAAGTCTATGCAACGGTTGTAAAGCCCATGCTCTGAGTTTGATTTTTCTGCTCTCTCTCTCTCAAAGAACCCTTATTCGTAGGTGAGTACTTCTAGAATCTTCTATTGCTTCAATTGTTATCACTTGTATGTATTTCCTTTCAACTTTTTACTTGTAATTGTTAAATAACAAGATTATATATATATAAAAAAAGTAACTACTTGTAATGGCAGGGAAGTATGAAGGAAATTGTGACTGTTCAAGTTGGAGGGTTCGCCAACTTCGTTGGCTCTCACTTCTGGAACTTCCAGGTATTTTTTACTCGTTAAACCCTGTCCCTTCTGTTTTTTTTTTTTTTTTTTTTTTTTTTTTTTTTTTTTTTTTTTTTTTTTTTTTTTTTTTTTTTTTGTGGTGATTCTCCACATTTTATATTCAGCAAATATAGTGGTTCGTCTATAAAAATTGTTCACATTGGAAAGGAAAAGTTGACATTTGCTGAAATTAGTGTTCAAAATATGAACTTGATCAAAGGCAATAGAAAAAAAGGAGTATCACTTTTTAAATTAAGTACACAGTAAGTTAGTGAAGTTATTACACTGTTTCTTTTTGACTTTGCATATGTAACATTTGAAAGCCAATAACAGATTTTGCATTTACATGAGTTCTTAATTATGTCAATGAATTATGGGATGATAATTTATTGATTCTCTTATAAAACATGGGTTTGCGAGGTTTAGTTTTGCTCTGTCTGATCCATTGGAACTGGATTAAGTTATAAAAATTGAATATTGGTCAGTTTTGGGCATTAAATTGAAAATATTACTTCTCGGTTTGCATGGGGTTAAAGTTACTTTTGCTACTCTTGGTTATGGGGAAGTTGTATTTATTTTGTTATTTTTGAAGCAGTGGTCAAATTTGCTGCTTCTATGGTCTCCTTCACGTCGGAAATTTGTAAACTTCTCTTTTGTGAAAGACTTTCAATTGAAAAACTTTATAGGAAGTTTATAAAAGTATCAGGAAAATCCTAGTTTGCAGATTGAGGGAAATGTTAAAAAATGCATTGCTATCCCAAGCTTTGTATTTAGAAGGAATTTTGGTGTATCATTCTGGTAGACAGAATAATTTGGTGACTTCCCCATAGTTCATGTTGTCAAAGAAATCCGAACTTTTCCATTTTCTTTTATTTATTAAACATTTTTTCTCATGTGCTACACTGCTGCGGTGTACAAATAGCATTGTTAATGAAGGGACGGGCTTTATAGTTAAACAGGCGTTTGATTCCAACTTAGATACAGTCCTATGTTCACTTTTCTGTGTTGTCTATTAATAGTCCTTTTAGCTTGTGATTAACTGTAGCACTCCTAGCTGTCGAGACTCAAGACACGGTCCCAATGTAGGTTCTTTTGCTAACGCCAAGGAATAAAATTATCTCTTGATAAAGTAATAGGATATTTTAATTTTTAATTTGTATTTATTTAGGCATTTTTTAAAATGTGATATATTAACCTCATGTGCTTGATGCTGAAGGATGAGTTGCTTGGATTGGCTTCGGACCCTTCTGGTGATCCAGTCTTCAAGAATGATGCTTTAAATATGGATGTGCTCTACCGTACTGGTGAGACACAACAGGTGAAGCGTTAGGACATTGAAGTTCAATTTAAGCAGATATTTTGCAATTGTTTTTACTTACAAGCTTAAATTGGTGGCTGACTTGTTTTAGTACGTTGGTATCAGCAAATGTGGGAAGAAATCTATGCAGTTTTTGTTTTGATATCCATTTAGATATTAGTTGTGAGAGTACATCATCAACTCATTGTTATTGAAAGTTAGCTTAGAAAAATATAAGGTTCTTTTTATTAATATGGAAGAAGTACACACTTTTTAAGCACCCTTTTTCTTTTTATGACGTGGAACCTCACCAAGACAAGGCCGTTTGGATGCATCCCTGGGGAGAAAACCTTGGATACATGGCCTCACCTGCTAGAACCGTGTATCGGATAATCTAGGGGAACTCCTACTGGGGATTGAATCAAGTTGTCTAGGTCTTCAGCTCATCTCAAGCCTTCAACCACTAGGCTGCACCTTGATTGGTTTTTCCATCACAATTTTTAAATCCTTGTAATTTGAATGTTGCACTATGCCTGAGGGTTATATTGTATTTCTTTATTTGACTTCATAGATCATTTAAATCTTCATTGTGTAATTCTTTTGGAAGCTCCATCTTTGTTTGTTCCTTTCTTTAATAAGATTTTATTAATAAGAAATAAATTTTATGTCTTTTTTAAATTCCTTTTCTTTTCAATGAGTGGAAGATTCTTTTTTTGAGATTAATGGAATTTTCCTGGTGATAATTTTCTTGTTAACTAAAATTATTATTGCTAGAGTTCTATTATTTTGAAATTATAATATTTCATTTTTTTTTTTTCCATTTTTAATGCTTTCTCATATTTAATTTCTATGCTTTCTTATGAAGAAATATTTACCCTTGAGGTTGTCTCATCACTGGACCATTTTTAGTTGAACTTGATTTTGTCATTTCTAACTTGCATGGCTCTTGTAAAGATACATTGCTAACAGCATTGCTGCCAAAACACTTGCAGGGCACCCTTACATATACTCCTCGCCTGCTTTCAGTTAACTTCCAAGGTACTTGATTTATATTCGATGTTAAAAGAATACTCAATCTAGTTTCCTTTTTCATTAGGCAATGGGATTTATCTGAATGTGGTAGTAGAACTTAGATTGACTAGAGTTTCATTTTCTGAATAAGCTGGCGCCCTCTTGCTTGCTGCCCACCTTCTTACCTCATCTCATCTCTAGGCTTTCTAAAAGTGATGCCATTCTTTGCTTGCAAGGTGAAGCTCAGTCTTTATACATTAGTTCAGCACTTAAAGAGTGTAGAAATGTATTGCTCTCAAACCACAGTTGACTCTCAAAAAATTCAGATATGAATTCTGTGTATTGGACCATTGGTGCTTGGGTAAATGTCTGTAAGCCTTATGCTGGCCATCTATGTGCTACTCTGAACATAATTTAGTTCAAGCTGGCACTGCGTCCTTCATCTTCTGCACTCTGGAGCTACTTTTCAACTTAAGGGTGAAATTGGTAGGGCTAAAACATAAACATTATAGTTATAGTGCATCCAGACATGCTCTTGAGGATGAGAATGGCATGGTTCCTAGATATCATTTTTCTGAAATGCATTTCAAATTCTGATTGTGAAACTTTAGACAGGTTCGTTTAGATGTTCATCTCCAATGTGCTGAGAGGAGAGCTTTTCTATTTTGCTAATGGTGACCTGTTTTGTGTGGGGGTTAATTATAACTTCCATCAATGTTTTTGCTTTTGTCTTATTGTACACTTGTGAAAAACATAATTATAGATTACATTCTTTCTTGTCTTTTATTAAAGGGTAAATTACAATTTACTCCCTTGTGGTTTGGCCTTATCACCATTTAGTCTACAAACTTTCGGTGGCACATTTGACCCCTTAAAGTTTGGATTAAAATGAAACTGTTAAGGTTTTGTGCAAATTAACAGATTCTGCATTTTTTGGACAAACAGATCAACCTAGTATACTTTGACATAATCACAATTTACTACAACAAGAATTTTCAATTGTTACATTTTGACTCCCTAAGGTTAGGATTAAAATGAGTTAGGGTACGTTGGAGAGAACCCTAATGATTTTATTTTTGTCCAAAAGCAATTGAAAGTTTGTTGGCTAAACTGTGATAATTTCAAATCACAGAGAGGCTAGTAATGCATGCTTGTCACCAAGTGGGGCATTAAAGTGGTTAAATTTGTGTGGAATTGCTAAGGGTTAGATGCAGAATCTCTGTGGTTTGTCCAAGTCTGGAGCGCAAGCCCCTCACCCTTGGGGTTGAAGGGTGACGCCCATCCACCATGGGTGGGTAGCTATGCTATGTATCTGGCTTGCATTTTTTTTGTTCCCTTGGTATCCTATGAGATGTTATTTAATTTATTAGTGTTTCTCTTGAATAATGTGTTAAGTTTTGATATCACAGGATCCCTTGGATCAATGAGTTCGTTTGGTACATTGTATAATGAGGTTGCATCTACACCACCAGATGTTCTCACATGGTAAGATTACACGCACACAAATGAATGTTTGAAATGATGACTTCATTACTGATCTAGGTTTGTCTAGTAGCATTAACTTTTAAGCTGGCATTTTAAAATAGTTAAGCTCTTTACAAATGACATGCTTTTCAAGTTTCTAATATTTAGAATTAAAACAATCTAAAGTTAGAAAAGCGTATGCCTTAAAAGGATGTTCCCCTTGATAATATCTTTTAATAGTGAGTTTTCTTTTAATAGTGTGTTCTTTTAGTCTGATTCGACTGTAACATGATTTGGCCTCATTTATGATGATATAAAACATAGCTGATAGAATGTCATTTACTTTGTGCATGACCAAAAAAGCGTCATTTATGATGATATAAAGTAAAACATAGCTGATATAAAGTTCTGTCAGCTATGATTGCCACCTTAGATTCTCATATGATCTATTTTGTGCATAACCATCATTTCCAATGCAAAGAAACCCTGGAGGCTTTTTTGTGTGTGTGGGTTTGGATGTTGTTTTCTACTAGAAATTACATGCTTTTGGCCCTACTGGTGTTAGATGTTTTATTAGATCACTTTATCAGGAATACTGATGATTATGCACATCTTAGATATGTGTACATCAGTGGCATATATGCATGTGCTGCAATTTGGGATCAACTGTAATTCTAGTATGCTTTCTCTTACTTACATTTTTTCATTATTGTACGTAGTACCCACTGTATCAATTTCATTTCTCTCATCCCGCCCCCCTCCTCTTCCTCCCTCTCTCCCTCCTTTCCTCTTTCAGTTTCCTTTACATTGATAATGTTGCTGTGGAATATAAGTTTGATATTGGATCTTACCTCATTGTCTGATTGTAATATGTCCATCCTTTTTAGTAGTTCATCAGCCTATGTACAATTCTGGATTTTATGTGATTTCTTAAAGGTAGAGGAAGATAAAAAATTAAATTAGTAGAAGCAATAAAAAATTACATCAATTAATGGAGTAGCAGAGAATATGACTTTAGATAGAGCAGAATGGAGGCAAAGAATACATATGGCTGATCCTAACTAATATGTTGAGGATCCATAGCCCCAAAATTTTGGTACTAAGGCTTTGTTGTTGTTGTGTTGAATTTAAGTCAATGAGTAAGTCTTCATGAGTCAACAAGTCTTATCTGACTTTTGACTGCATGATTTTGGAACTAGGGGGTGTTTATTATGCAAGTTGTCTCTAGCGAATCATTTTAGGCTAATGTGAAGCTTCTTTTACTAATTAATGTTATCTATTATAGAGAATTGTTCTCTACAAACCTATCTTGGGTTTGTGTCTCTTCATCTATTTTTCTGTTCTCCTTTTTCTTTGCTCTAGATCAGCTCTAGCAGTCCTTTGAGTACTGTGTACCGCATCAAAACCTAAGGCTGGGGTTGCAAGACTGGTAATGTTTTATTGTGCTTTTTAAATGAATTGAATATCTGTAAATCAATGTGCAGGACTGGTAATGTTTCCACTCATGCATCTGAACCTCGAAAGAGGAATTTGTTCTTGCAAAGATTGTATGAAGAAGAACGGGATAGTTTGACTCAGGAGAATGCCATCAATGGTGGGAAGAATAAACCCCAGAGAGAAACTGAGGATGAGGATATAGTTGAATACTTAGAAAATGGAGTCCAATATTGGACAGACTTCTCAAAAGTTCACTACCATCCTCAAAGTTTATATGAAATGAGTGGATTATGGATGAGTGTTCAGGAATTTGACAGTTATGGAATTGGAAGGGATACCTCTTGGGCTTTACGAGAAGAAATTAGTGAGAGGCTTCGCTTTTTTGTAGAGGAGTGTGACCATGTACAGGTATATATTAAAAGCTCCTCGTCCTTTAGCATGATTATGTCTTTGATTTTTTACATTTTACCCCAATATTGAAGAAAGATATGGTAATCAGGAATATTCACTCTATAAAGCTCAAGATTGATAATATGTTGCTGCATGTCACTTGAAGTTAGGAGTGGGTGAAGATTTCCAATGTCCCATCTATATATGATGATTATATTCTTATAATTACGGCCGAATTACCCTATATTCTATGAGACCAAGTTATCTTTTGATTTTCTTATTAAAATAAATAAATAAGATTTTTTAAAAAATTTCTTACTGTCAAGGGCCTTGCTCAATTGGTATCTCCTAGTGTTTCCAACAGATACGTCCAAATTCAAATCCCTCCCTCCCCCTTTTTTTTCTTTTTTGATACGCCCTCCCTTCCCTATTATAACTATCAAAATCCCTTAATTTTCTTATTGAGAAACTTCTTTATCTTTTTTCTTATAAAGTTTGTAGAAGTACAAAAATCAATGAAGAAAGTTTTATTAGTGTTCAGGTGCTAATTACATTTTTTATATTTCAATTATTATGGGTTTAAGAAAATGGGACCTTTTTCTTGGAGTGCTTAATGATTTCCTACGCTCGAGTTTTGTAAAACTTGTAGTGCTAAGGTTATTGTTGCCTATAATTTAAAATTGCACCCAATAACTCATTCCAGGATGTGTTTTCTCAAATGGGGGCATTGTTATTGCCACTTGTCAAGAAGTGTTGTAGTCTTTACTAGCGAGGTTGAATTTGTAGTGTTTGTAAGTTTTGCATTACATGTCAAGGTATCTGAAGTAATCAGATAGAGCCTAAAGCTGATATTGCTGCTCTTCATCTGTGCTACTAATTCATGGTTTTTTTAACCATGTTTCCGTCTTGTCATTATTACTCTATCCATTGGTGCTAAGATGTCATTTTGGAGTCCATTTGTTTTGAGGCTTTTTTTTTTTTGGAGTTTTGGGACCATTCAATGTTGTCTGTGATCAGTATCTCTATGGCTATAGGCAATGTGTAAGTTTTGACTTGCCAAGTCTTTACAAGGTTTGTGATCTTCGCATGTGACGGTCCTATTCAAAACATCCTTGGCTGTCAAGAAAATGGTTCCATTTTCACCATATGAACCAAGTTTATTTAAATGGTTAGAATCTAGCTTCATGAACTTTTCCTGGCCTTTTGTATAAGGATGCCTAGACCAAGTTCTTGTTTCGTTTAGCCTTTTTTTAAAAAAAAAAACTTTTTTGTTGATGTACAGCTTTATAAAGCTTCATTTTTTTTTCTAGGTACAACTGTACATTTACCCAGCTTAATTTTTAAGCAAAATAAGTCAATGAAAATAAGCTAAAACAAACCAAGCTCTAAGATATAAGTTTGGGTGTAGGCACCTTGTTGTATGCCTGTGGCTGCAGGGATTCTCAATATGAATTGTGATTCGATCTTTATCCTTCTTTTTCTTTGTGCTGAACCTTTGGTGATTTTGACAGGGTTTTCAGTTCATTGTCAACGATTCAGGAGGCTTCTCATCTGTAGGTGCCGATTTTCTAGAGAATATTGCTGATGAATACACAAACACACCTGTGCTGCTCTATGCTGTTAAGGATCCTGGTTCTCACATGATCCCCAAAAGCCAAAAGCAAGTGGTCTCTAAGAATCTTCATGATGCAATTTCATTTTCAAGACTATCATCCTTTTGTAAACTGATTGTGCCAGTTGGTCTACCCTCCTTGAGAAGAAGTAAGTTATATGATATATGTGGAATGTATTGTTTCAGTTTCAGATGTCTCTCTACCCTTCCTCAGTATTTCGTTGTTGCTTTTCATGTGCCATTTCTTTACCCTTTTTAACTTGCAATTTTTTATAATAATAAGTCTTTTCCTGGCATCCAAACAACACCCTCTCCACCCAGCAGGCACCCACTGACCCAACCATTTTTCCCCTATATTACAAACTAATCTTTTGTTCTTATTTTTATGAAGGTAAAGCTTCCGCGTTCCTCTGCGTTGAAGATGAGAAGCCTTACCACTGTAGTGCAGTTTATGCCTCTGCTCTGCACGCAATTAGTCTCCCTTTCCGAATGGAACCACTTGGTCCCAGTGCAGATTCATGTTATTTTTCTGGTGCTGTTGATATCCATGGTGTTGTAGAAATTTTAGCAGGGCAAGCTAGACAGAATAGGGTGACTATTCTCGATGTTGCAATGCCTGCACCTTCTTTGACTGGTAATATCTGAATGGCTTACATGTTTAGGCCTTGATTTTAAGTGATGGGTTTGGGTAATTGACTAATTGTTCAAAATTTTGAAATCCAGGTAAACAGGTTGAGCAATCTTTCTTAGGGAATTTGCAGACACTGACACCTGAGATATCAGAGGATGTGGAAGACTTGCAGGCGGTGGAATCCATGACCATCCATGGAGCTCTTGGATCAGGTGCTTTGAAGAATCTGTTCACATATCGCCATCTTTATTTTTCTCATTTCATTGCCTTAAGTCCATAATTAGTTCTGGAGATCAAGTTGACTTTACTGGCTAGAAGAGATTTAAAAGTGCTAATTGAAGGGTTGAATTTGTGGAGTTGGGGGTGTTCTCCTATGGGATTTTCGGGATCATATTTATCTTAATTTAAGATCACAAAATTATAAAATGCAAACTGTATGGACCTTTAAAGCCTATTTTGTAAAGGTTGAGGAGTGATGAGTTAGCTGAAGACATACTTGTTTCTGTCTCCCTTTTTTTTGCCATTTTTAGTGAACTCAAAATTTACTGATAAATTTAAGACAGAGAAGTCATCCTGAATTTGGTTGCAGGACAATCTTTAAGTATGCCAGGCCACATTATCTTGTTATAAAAGACTAAACTGCTTTTTCTTAAAATATTTTGTTGGGTATGTGCTTTTATTGGTGGGGTTGGGGGGGTGGTGTGGTGAGAGGGTAGACAATATAATCACTAATTTTTGTCTTATATTTATTTTGGTGCTTAAGAAGTGTCCATGTATCTAATGCTTTGACTTATTGTTTTGTTCTACAGGAGGTCATCGGGCTCTAGTTTCTGAAGTGAAAAATATGGTTCGTGCTGCTTATGAAAATGCAACGACAAGACCAAGGTTCTGCAATCTGTCAGTGGCTCTTTGTCCTCTTCCAATACCCTTACCTTTTCCAAAAATATTTGGAAACCTTGTTGGCCAACATGGTGAGCTACTGGGTAGTCCAGTCGATTCTCCATTGAGGGGGTCACTTGACGTCCATTCCATCCCTTTGGCGGCTAGACTACGTTCTAGCAGTGCGGTCTTGCCATTTCTGGAGAATAGATTGGGGAATATTCGTAGACTTGGAATTCAGCAAGGGGCAGCTGGGGCTGAGATAGTTAGAAATTTGGGCTATGGAAAGGATGAATTAGAAGACATGGGGGAGACGCTATCTAAAATGGTTCTGGAATTGGATCCTTATTCTCAGATGTCTTCTGATTCAGATTAAGTTTCTAGTTTGTGTAAAATTTGGTTTCTTTTTCGTTTGTTTTCTCCACCAATGTACATTTCTTGAAGAAAATGGTTCAATTTTGCCTTCATATCACTCCGCCACATTTAGATATTGGGATGCCTTTACAGTTTACACAACAGAAGACGAAAAAAAAAGAGGGGGGGGGGGGGGGGGGGGGGGGGGGGGGANTATTTGTTTTTCAATGACTCCAGATATTTGACAAATTTCACAACCATTTAGTGTTAGGTGTGATTGGTGTATAATAAATTATAATATCAGTTGTTGTCTTATGTGAACATAATGTTGAACTCATCACAATCTCACATCAAATGTGAAATTTGTCAATGCTATACTCATCACAATCTCATCACATAAGACGTGAAATTTGTCATGTCTATGGCAATGTTATTTTTTGTACGAAAATTTCAATCATGTGGCTGTGGCAGGTGGAGATAATCATTAAAGCGGGGAAATAAGTTTTACATTTGCATGGATGAGAGTTTAAAGCACAAGTTGTGGAGATTTGGGAGTAAAGTCAAACCTTAAAGTGTGCTTGAATTGAAAAAAAAAAAAAAAACACTAAGGGTGTGTTTGAATATTGTTTATTTTGTTAAAAACTAAAAACTTATTACTGATAATAATAAAAAAAATAATTTTTAAATTACTGTTTACTCTCCTAAATACTGTTCATTTACCTTAATATACTGTTTATGAACAGTGCAAAAGACGTTAAAAAAAAAAAAAAGACAAAATGCTAAACGTGGACGCTGGAAGTGGGATCCAGATTCCAAATAGGTACTAAATGCTCCAATGCTGAATGGATCAAAGTGAAAATAAAATAAAACCCTAAAATTTTGCAAAAAATAGTTAAATTTCGCAGCATCCTTCTAAAGTTTACCTACAATAATTTTCCCATCTGTGACAACAAGATTACAAGTGTGTTTTGAGGCTCCTTGAGTATGGAACATCAACAATTTAAGCACCAATTTCTTTTTCAACAAAGTCTCACATGCTTGTTACAATAGAATTAAAATCTGAAAATTATGACATTCATACGATTGAAAGCCTCCTCTATTAAGCCAGTTTTTACTTGAGACAATATTTCAGTAAGATCCAACCTTATCAAAATCATAATTTTATTTCGTCTTCTACTAAACAATGAAATACAACCCGTCCCATAGACACAAACAGAACCTAAAAATCTAACCTTTAAAACATTTTTGGAAGGAAAAAAACCTTTTAAATATAAAATAAAGCAAACATATTGAAAGAAAAAAGAAAAAGAAAAAGAAAGGAGATCTAGACTTCTAGTGGAGTGTACAGAATGGAACACACATTCAAAGAATATATTTTTATTCACGATTTCCATCTAGCAGACCTAATGAAAGAATGCATCCCTCAAATGGAGGGACGAAAAAGCCAGGAAGGTCAAAGAGCAACAAAAACGTCAATCAACAAGACTAACCTAACTCCTACCCTCCTTGCTTTCCAACTTAGGCTGCTGAGGCTGACTTTGTTGGCCTTGTTGTGGTGGTTGTGGTTGAAGATGGTGTTGAGGTTCAGCGACCTGTGTTTGAATTAGGTAAGGGTTTTCAAAGGTGCCCAAAGCCAAAGGAGACATGCCAGCAGCAGCATCATTCCTTTGATTATACACATTGGGATTGATCGAACCCAGGTTAGCTGGTGGGTCAAATCCAGTGTTGAACCTCACAAACTCCCGTTCCTGTTGCTCTCTGGCAGCCACAGCCGCAACCATTTTTTGTTCCTCAAAAATCTGTTGCTGCATTTGCAACATATGTTGTTGTTGCTGCTGCTGCTGATGTAGTTGCCGCTGCGTTTCGCGAATCGCCAATTGGCCACCATGCGTATCAGCTCCAGTGGGAATGTAGGGCAAGACTGAAGAAGAAGAGGAAGGGTTGTCCAGGTGCTGTAGTTTTGGGATAAACCCTGGTGAATAGAGAGTAGGGTGGATGGCTTGACCGCTCGAGAACCTTGCAAGCTCCTGCTTGGCATTGTAGAGACTGATCTGGATCTGTTTCAGCTTGTACTGGAGAATGGAAATGATACCTACGCAGCCATAGACTGGATCGCTCAGACGAGCCTCTGCCTCGTACGCCAAGGAGTTTACTGCGTCCTCACGCTGGACAGGGTTGAGTTCATTCAGAATCTTGGCAACATTGCTAGCTCCAAACACATTGTGGACATTAGCAAACTTCTGGGGCTGGTCCGCTGGAAAATACGGTGCAAACACGCAGTCTTGCGTGCACTTTCGCCTTTGGAGCTTGCATGCTGCGCATGGCGAATTTGAAGATGACATTTTCTCTCTCAATTTTTAGAAATTGAGAGGATCCTGTTAAAATTTAAAAACCAAAATTTGGTTCAGAAAAAAAGTTGACAAATGGATAAATCGACTTCTTCTTTGAAATACTAACTTTTTAACTTTGTTGACGTAGTCAAGTAAAAAAAAAATCTTCATTCACAAAAATTAAAAAATAAAAAGTAAAAAAGATTCTTAACATGGTATATTATTGCAATATCTCCTAATTAATGTGCTGGATTTTATTAATTATTTTCATTTATTAATTTACTTGTTTGAAAGATATATTTATAGTTAGCTTAAATAGTTAAATTATAAAGTAGTTTATATATATTATTGGACAAAATTTGGCTACAAATTTGTTTTAATTCCAATTAAAAAAGAAAAAATTTACATGGCTGAAAATTTTGAAATTTTAATCATATTCTCTACTATTCAAGCAATAAATTTATTTTTTATGCATAATTTTAGATAACAAAAATTTGAAATTTAAACATTTGATTATAATATAACTATTAATATTTGATATTCTTGAAATTTTGCAAATATGAAAGATATAAAAAGAATTAATATATCCTCCATACTTGTAAAATTTTAAGAATATCAAAAGTTAATAGTTGTGTCATCAATTAAATGTTTAAATTTCAATTTTTTTTTAAATTTAAAACAATACATAAAAAAAATTATTTTATAAATTAAATAATAAATAACATCTGTTTGACATGAAATTAATATATATATATATATATAAGTAAAGACCTCATGTTGGAGAGTGTGGAGTTGTGCCAAGTGGCACATTTCTTAAAATTATTTTTGTGGGTACTAGAGATTTTGGGCTACCCGGAGGTTTTACACCCTCACCCGAAGCACCACACCAGAAGGTTTTTGTAGTGGTACACTCTTGGTCGTGCCAAGCACTTATAAACCTTGAGTGGGAGGGTTACTTAGGCGATGTGGGACAATCCTACCCCTTTGTGACAAAACCGTGAGGGCTTGGTTCTCCAAAGCGGACAAAAGCCTTCTGGTGTGGTGCTTCGGGTGAGGGTGTAAAACCTCCGGGTAGCCCAAAATCTCTGGTACCCACAAGTTTTATTTAGGCTTCTACTTCAAAGAGTTTGCATTTATATCAAATTATTAGTTCATTGAATTAGCTAATAGAGTAGATGTATATGCTAATTATATATAGTTGTGCATTAATTATTTATATTAAATGAATTTATAAGATTATTTTTATAAACTTTGTTTAAGAAATAACTTTTAGTTGGAATAATAATATTCGATTTACAATATGACATTGTTCCTCATGTTTAGTTACTTTGATAAAAATTGACACAAAAACTAAAAATAAATAAATAAACATTTGTGAATTCACTAAAAATTAATTTTAACCTTTTAAATTTCCTGATTCCTTTTAGTGACGTGTGATATATGTATATATATATATATGTATATATGTATGTGGAACTAACATTGTGTTATTTATTTTATATAATTAGAAAAATAACTAATAGAGTGAATATGTTTATTTTGTTATATTAATTATTTTAAGCATAATGAACTTCTAATATCATTTTTCTAAGATTTATATGAAAAACAATTGATTTTTTTTTTTTTTTTTTTTTTATGTGAGGAACAATTGTTTTGAAATATGGTATTCTTACTAAAATTTTTGTTGTCTTTGCAACTATTGAAACAATGTCCAACCAAAAGGGAAAAAAATAAATAACTTTACTAACACAAAATCTAGAATGTAAAAAAAATAATTGAAGGATATTTGCATTTTTTGTAAGCATGAAACATGCCTATTTATATGACCCAATATATCATGCAATTTTCAATTTAAAAACACATATATATACTATGATCAAATCACTATATTATTGTTAGTGTCTTTCAATTTTGTCTATAAAATAACTAAAGATTACCCTTTTTTACAAGGAAAGTTATTGAATTTTTTTTTATATATATATAAATTGATAGCTGAGGGTGAGAGATTTAAATTTGTCTCTATTAGAAATTGAGATACCAACTAGTTAAACTAAATCTTATTAAAATGATACCAACTAGTTAAACTAAATCTTATTAAAATATTGGAGAAAACTAAAATGAGTTGCACAGGAACTTATGTAGCTATGTTAAAATAAAAGTTGTAACCTTAGTTACAATTAAGTTTATAGCCAAATTTTGTGTGATTTTGTTAAAATTTTCATCCAATAAAAAAATATTGATTGAAGATTAGCTATAAACTTGCCAACTTGCCAACCAAGTACGATAATCAAATATAGGAGAAGTTAATCAATATGGGAATAATTAATGCATTAGTTTAGGAAATATTTTTGAAAACTTTTTTTTATGAAAATTGATAAAAAATTTTTTTTAAAAATCTATTGACTTACTTTTCCGAATCATTAACAAATATCACAAGAGTACCCATTAACAAGAGTATCTATTAACAAATATCGTAAATGTATCGATTAACAAGGATATCCATTAATCTAAGGTATCTATTAACAAGGGTATCCATTAATTTATTAACAAATATCATAAAGATATCTTGATAGTATTAATTAACATGATACATCATGTATTTTTTTTAATAATAATAGTAAAAAATGCTCAATGAAGCATAGAATCTTATATCGGATTACCTTTTTTTTTTTTTTCTTTCAAATGTCAGATCACAATCTTGGCACTTTTTTCTTTTCCCCTCTCAAATGTCAGATCACAATCTTGGCACTTTTTTCTTTCCCCTCCCTCGGTGCTAGTAATGCACTGTCACCCCTGTCACCCCTGCGATTTCGTCTGCCCTCTCTGCGATTTCGTCTGCCCTCTGTCGGTGCTAGTAATACTTTATCACCCCTTCGATTAAACATAGACTCCAAGAACCGAAAGTTTGTAGTGGAATGAAAAAAACTGTTATAAGAAATGAAAGATGAGAAAGTTTGTAGTGGAATGAAAAAAACTGTTATAAGAAATGAAAGATGAGAGTAATGTTCAAGTGAGAGAGCATTTGATCCGATATTTGAGTTTCACGATCCCAACAGAAGAAGACTGGGAAAAATAACATGTGTAAATTTTAGAATAAATTGAGAGAGATACGTATCATAACAGAACCGGTAAGGACTGTTTCAGTAGAAACATACAATGCACTTCGAGATCCTCTTTATTTTTAAGTCCGCTCTATTTCTTTCATTTCTTCATAAAATTCTTTTTCCTCTTGGATTTAACCAGCATAAAAACTGCCACGTTATTTAAAATTTTAAATGATGCGATAACTTTTATAGGTTTGAATTCATAAAATCTAATTTGAATCATAAAATCTATGAAATGATTAATATTTTTAAAGAAATGATATGTTCACAATATTTTTACAACAAATTTTAAGTGGCAGGTTATTATTGGTTGTTATTGTAGAGACAAAAAAGTAATCTTAGTGTTAAGTTAAAATTTGAACTTATAACAATTAACCACCTATGATTTTTTGTGAAAATATTATAAAAATGTTGTGGATGTGGTACCTCTCATATTTTTATGAGGGTAAGTATGCCTATAGAAGAATGAGAAAAAGATAAAGATAATTCTCATAGGATCTCTCCGTTTGAAATTGATATGGAGAGGATCCTAACGTTTTGGTTTCAATCTCAGCTAAGCCCCACGTGCTTTTCAACATACCCATGCAGTTTACACAAATAAAACTCTTTCTTCCCTTATCTCTAAGGCTTCGTAGGCTTCCCAAAAAAAAATCCCTAGGGCCTCGTAGCCTAATATTCATTATAAAAAAATATAAAAAAAAGTCGTAGCCTAATCTTGACAAGTGACAACTCACCTAGCCTAAAAGAATAGAAGGGTTTATGTTATATTCAAGTTAACCTTCCTTTTTTGTTTTTGTTTTTTTGGTATAACGCTTATCACATTTTATTATAAAAAAAATAAAAAATAAAAACTCGTAACAATGATAACCCAGATAACAATACGTACTATTTAGTTATTTGCATTTACCCAAGATCTATTTATTTACTTTTTTAGTAGTTGATAGTATTTGTTTAAGAAAAGCGTATATTTCATCCATATTTGTTTAAGAAAAGCGTACGTATATTTACTTCTTTGGTAGCTTTTAACCATGCGAATTTTATTAATGTCAGTTTATTTGTTAATTTTTTTGGGATATTTGTTATGTATTTAGTTTAAGTTATTTAAACTAATGTTTCTAAAAAAAATTATTTAAACTAATAAAGTAAATAAATAATAAAAAATTTAATGTCATACATTATATATAGTAAAAAAAAAAACATATTTATATATATATAATGTTGCATTATTTTATGCTTCTATTTTAATCTCAATTGTAAATAATTTAATAATGAAAATTGTGCACTTCATACAAAGCAATTCATGGGTACTACTATGAATTGACAATATCTAATTATTTATCTATATATTTTATATCATATCATATCATATCATATATTATATAATAAAAGTTAGGTTTAGGAACCGTGGTTGCACCAAGTAACTTCATTAAATTGTAGACAATTGTAGAAAATTCTTTTTGAAAATAGATATAATTTTTCTTCTCCTATAATTTCTAAGTTAATAAAAATCATAATTTGATTACAATCCAAATTATATTTTAATTTGATTACAATCCAAATTCTTCATCTAATCTTTTATTTTTAAAAAATCTTAATTAGAAAAAAAACCTTTGCACGTTTATATGATTTTAACTTCTCCTATAATTTCTAAGTTGATAAAAATCATAATTTGATTATAATCCAAATTCTATCTTAATTTGATTACAATCCAAATTCTTCATCTAATCTTTTATAATAAAAATATTAATTAAAAAAAAAAAAAAAACCAGCAACATAGTACACGTTTAAGTTGAAAAAAAAATCTTAATTTAAAAAAAAAAGTTGGCTGCCCCAAATTGCAAGAAATTTATAGATAAAAACAAAAACAAAAAAAATAAATAAATATTAAGCCCTATGTATATCACTATATCCTACTTGAATTTGATCACTAATCCGTATCAAATACCACTTCCAAAACTAATTAGATAAAGCATGAATACGAAAACTTCTAATTAAAATGAATTACAAGGATCAAAAAAACTAATTTGATAAAGCCTAAGACACCTAAACAAAAAGGAGAATATGCATAAATAAATAAATAAATAAATAAAAAGACAAAAAAGTAGAAGAAAATTTGATTACAATTGAAACACTATCTGTGTCAAATACAACTTTTTTTTTTTTTTTTTAAATACAAGATAGAAATTTTAGTCTAACCTAATCTAAGTGTATATCTGTGTGAAACTCCCTTCTGTATACTTGAACCTCAGTTTTTGCTCTTACACTCTACAAACACTTATACTTGTAGAATAACCATCGCACCAAGGTGTATAGTGGTCAAATACCACTTTTAAATATTAAAGTTTTAGTATTATATATTGATTTCTTTTTCAAACTAAGTCTCTCTCTCTCTCTCTCTCTGTTTGGAAAAAAAAAAAAAAAATCTCACTCCCTCTCCAAGAAGCGGTTTGACATGGAAGACATCACCACCACTACCACAAGCAAGTATTTTTTTACACTCTACATGCACTTGATTTGTCTTTCAAATATGCATACTTTTAATTGGGTTGTGTATTTCATAATAATTTGCAAGATTAAAACAAAAATCCATTATGAATTTATGGCTATTAAGATCTGTAGATTCAGCCAATAAAAGACAAAGAATAACAGATCATATAAGCAATGAACAATTGATGGCAACCAAATAGTCATACATTTATTTTACATAATAAATTTTTATCAATCTACTTCAATTGTGTACATTTATTTTTATAATACATTTGTTGAATATTTCAATTAAATAATAGGATGCTTCAAAATAATAAACAAATAGATAACATATCTTCCAGATTTCAATGCCTTAAAAACAAAGATTTACCAAGCAACTAACTAAATTTGAATGCTGAAACTAATACTCTTTTCGATCTCAATGCATCTGTTTGGCTGCATTGAACTTAAAAAAAATAACATTGACTCAAAATTCAATAGAATTCACCCCCTCACATCATAATCAATAATTGTTCAACAACTATAATTTTATGTTTTACCCTAGGTATAAAAGGAAACCCTAGCCACAGTTTTTTGCGGTTTGCTTTATTTGTTGTGTGTGTGAATCTCTTGTGACATCTGAGAGGTGGTTGCCTTCACACATACTTAGGATTATCAAGAAGGAGATTTCATTGAGAGCTTGATAATCATTTAGTTGCTGTACTAAAGAGCTTAAAAGATACACAAGCGGGTGTACTTGTACTTGCTGGACTAACAGTTGTTATTTACAACTATGTGTTTTGTTAGCTTATATTCCGTACCAAATTTGACTGTATTTTTATTCAATCTTTTGTACAACTAATTATTTATGTAGATTTTTGTCAACTGTGTTTCTTTTGTAAACTAAATCCAAATCTAATCATAAACTAATCTCAAAAACCAAATCTTGTTGGAATTTGAACATATAGCACAAATTAATCAACCATTTATTAACAAAAGAATAAATTAAGAACCAGACAATTAATGGGGAAATTCATAAAAACTACCTTTCAAAATTTTTGGTGCTTGTCTAATGCAATGACTCAATCGCTATAATTTGTGAACGCTGTAGCCTATGTATCGCAACTGCAGGGAAAAAATTAAATTTTATTTTAATTTTTTAATAAAAAGCTCTCAAATAACTTGACAAAAACGAACAAAGAGAACATTAGAAACAAAAACATAGGAAGAAGGAATGAAATAAATACCAATTAAAAAAATAAAAAAAAACAAAAAAAAAACAACAACAACAACAACATAAATTAAAAGGCATGCATGTTGATTTTAAATAGATACCCAAAACGAATGTAACCCAAATAGACAAAACAAAAACAATTCTAATCCAATTTCTTTAGGCAAAACCTAATATAAACCAAATACCAAAAAATAAAAAACAAAAAACAAAAGGACCAATTCTAAACTGAATTCCAACGGTTTAACGATGGTGGGAGGCCGTGCTGACAGCGGAGGCGGCCCACAGATTTCAATCTCTACCTTACAGACTCTGACTCTCTCTCAGTTGTATAGGTCTACATCATTAGTCCAATTTTTTCCCGTTGTTAAAAAATAGAGAGAATGACATGGGATTAGGCAAAAATGGAACCAAATTATGATCAGTGAAACTTCAAAGTGGAAATATTAGAGAGAGAGAGAGAGAGAGAGAGAGAGAGAGAGAGAGAGAGCACTTACCTATAGTGTGTTAGCCGAAAATACCAAAAATGGAACCAAATCCCGTTTCCTTATGATCTGTTTCTCTCTCCCTCTTTCAGTATCTTCTCACCTTAGAAAGGAGAAACCCACGCACACATAACTCCAAACCCAACAGCTAAAAGTTTAGAAGAAAAGAAACCCAAAAGAAGAAATCATGAATGGTTAATACCCATATTAAAGAAGGATATCTAAAACAAGAATGAAAAACGCATTGAAATTTCAGAGAATTGGGTTTTGGCGAAATTCCCAGCCTTGAGACGTCAAAGCTTTCATCAAATATAATAAAGGCTCACTACCAGTTTTGTGAAATCAATACCTCAGTATAATAAACAAAAGAAAAAGATAGATAGAAATCAATCAAACTATAAAGAAATTTAGGGATAGAATATACATGTCATGTGAGCTTAAAGAAAACCACCGAAGCCACAAATCAGTCCTCTGCTTTTCCATTTCCTTCTCTCAACCTTCATATGCTTGGCTATGATCTTGGAAGGGACGGAAGAGGGTTTGAGAAGTCTTGGGAGGGTCCTTTCCACACCTACCCATAACACATATCAAAAATCTGGAAGAAAGAAAGAAATAAATAAATAAAAGCAAAGTATATAGAAGTAAAAAGGAAGAAAGCAAAAGATCATACCTTTCAACTCAAAGCCTTCCCTCACTCCGATCTATCCATCCCCCTTTGCTCTATTCAGATCAATCGATATACCACCATAGACATCCAAAAAAAGCCATCGGTAACCATGGCTTGCTCTCTCATTCCAAAAATTCTCTAGATATTGAGGCAGAGAGAGTTCTAGATTCCAAAACTCTCTAGCCCTCTCACCCTCTATCTCTGCCTTCTTTTTCTTTTCTTTTTTATTTGGTTTTCACATTTTAGCCAAACAAACCGTTTTGGTTTCACAAAAAGACAAAATAGAGAGACTCACCAAAATTGCACTGTTGATGAACAGTGAAAAACGTTGGATGCACAGTGACAAAGCACTGTAGTGGCATAGCCGCTTTTTATATAGTTAATAGAAAAAAAAAAATTGTGTTTTATCGTTCTATCCATAAAATAGAACCAGAAAGTTTAGAAAACGCAGAGATTCTCTTCTTGAGTTCTTGGTCGTTTATCTATCTTTATGCCTATTCAGGAACTAGGTTGATACATTTATACTTATGATTTATGCAGATTTGATTGTTATTTTGGAACTTGGTTGATTTTGAGATATATGTGGTGTAGTTTTCATGGGTGTATATATCATTAATTTCTGCCTTACAGCTTTTTGAGTTTATTTGTCATTAGATATTTAGCTGTGGTCTTGATCTTGGTAATCTGTGTTGTATGTGTAATTTATATCATTTTTTTGGGACAGACAGAAGAACCACTCCTAAAGAAAAACCGAAGGGGAGATGAAGACCCACGAGGTAAAAGATGACAATTATTTAGTGGTTGTAGTACAATTATATTAAATCAATGTGGCTAAAGAAATCTCATTATCAAGTAAAAAATAAAACACCTGATATGAGTAATAAAATGTTGTTTAAGAAGTTTTAGGTTTTGTTGTATATGTTTGTTATTTAATCTTTTTATATTTTTTGAGCACTCATATATTTTTATTTACTAAAATTTTTTTCTTAATCTTTGAGACGAAAAAGAATGCAAGTCAAGTGAGATATCAATTTGGAAGAAAAAAATATAATTGTTTAAGAAAATAATTAGAATGATAGTTTCTTTAAATGATTTTTTATTGGTGTATTGCTTTGGTATAGTTTTAGTTTACTTTTATTAAATTGATGATTTGGTATAGTTTTCAATTTTTCACAATGGTAGGTACACAACTTTTATTTAAAAAATTATGGTTAATTACCTTTTAATTCTAGAGTTTTAAGTATCTTTTATATATTTAAGACTTTTTTTCACTTAAATAATTACACTTAAAAATTTCTAAATACACTTCATTTAAATCTTTTATTTGTTACCACCATTTTTTTATGAATATGGTTAAACATCATATATAAGTTGATTTAAGCAAATTTGCAAATCCACTTTTACAATTCACTGTACATCTCACTCTCTATTCTACAATTCAATATTCTATTAAAATATTAAAACAACCCATATAGACTTTTCTCCAAAAATATACCAGATTAGACCCAAAATACTCTAAAAATGCTCGGTGAGACCAAAATGAGCTGAAATCATATAGTACAACTTAGAGCTGAGAAAAAGAAAGCTTCCCCCCCCCCCCCCAAAAAAATGATATAAATTACACATACAACACAGATTACCAAGATCAAGACCACAGCTAAATATCTAATGACAAATAAACTCAAAAAGCTGTAAGGCAGAAATTAATGATATATACACCCATGAAAACTACACCACATATATCTCAAAATCAACCAAGTTCCAAAATAACAATCAAATCTGCATAAATCATAAGTATAAATGTATCAACCTAGTTCCTGAATAGGCATAAAGATAGATAAACGACCAAGAACTCAAGAAGAGAATCTCTGCGTTTTCTAAACTTTCTGGTTCTATTTTATGGATAGAACGATAAAACACAATTTTTTTTTTTCTATTAACTATATAAAAAGCGGCTATGCCACTACAGTGCTTTGTCACTGTGCATCCAACGTTTTTCACTGTTCATCAACAGTGCAATTTTGGTGAGTCTCTCTATTTTGTCTTTTTGTGAAACCAAAACGGTTTGTTTGGCTAAAATGTGAAAACCAAATAAAAAAGAAAAGAAAAAGAAGGCAGAGATAGAGGGTGAGAGGGCTAGAGAGTTTTGGAATCTAGAACTCTCTCTGCCTCAATATCTAGAGAATTTTTGGAATNGGGGGTGGGGCGGGGCAGGGTTAGAGACCGGAAAGACAAATTCAACAATTCAGGGATGCCTTGGATGATTGCGAATTAATGGACTTGGGATATAGAGGGCCAAAATTTACTTGGTTCAAAAGAAATGGTGAAGAAGAGAGTATTTTTGAAAGACTTGACCGTGGAGTTGCAAACCCGGCGTGGATAAAAACCTTCCATGAAGGGTATATTCAGCATTTAATAGTGGCCTCCTAGGATCACAGGCCAATTATTTTGAGAACAAAAAAGAGAAACAAAAGGAGGATTCGTCCATTTCGGTTTGAATCGATGTGGGTGGGCTCAGAAGTGTGTGAAGCTGCTATTAGAAACTCATGGAATGAAGAGGAAAGAGATGGAGATATGGAAAATCTTTTTGAACGAATTCAGTTGTGCGCTCGGAATTTAGAAGAATGGAGCAGAAAGGACTTTGGAGAGATTACCAATCTTTTGCAGGAAAAGAAAAAGATACTGCATAAGCTTGGAGAGGAACCTAGAACTGAGGCCATTGTCCAACAAGAGGCTGAATTGAGAAGAGAAGTAAATTTGCTCTTGGTAAAAGAAGAAAAGATGTGGCATCAGAGATCCATATTTAATTGGCTACAAAGTGGAGATCAAAATACAAAATTCTTCCACACTTACGAGTCAAGGCGAAAGAAGGGCAACTGGATTCAGGGAATTGAAGATAATGATGGTGTATGGCACGAAGATGTAGATAAAATTGAGGATGTGGCTGTACAATTTTTCACAAATCTTTTCACATCAACGAGACCGCAACTGGGTGAACAGTCTCTCAAAGGAGTACACAAACTCATCACTGATGACATGAACAGGGAACTTTCATGGGAGTTCACGGCAGAGGAGGTTCATCTAGCTCTGAGACACATGGCTCCCCTAAAGGCCCCTGGGCTAAATGGTATGCCTGCACTCTTTCATCACTCATTTTGGCATATTATTGGGCCTAACGTTACTTATACTATCCTCTCTTGTCTAAACTCATGTAAAATACCAGAAAGCATAAACCACACTTTCATCACCTTAATTCCAAAAGTCTCAAGCCCTAAAAGAATGTCTGATTTTCGTCCCTTTAGTTTATGTAATGTTATATATAAAATCATGTCCAAAATGATTGCCAACAGACTAAAACCCATTCTTTCAAAAATCATATCTGAAACTCAAAGTGCATTTGTTCTAGACAGATTGATTACTGATAATGTTTTGGTGGCATTTGAAACACTATATTACATGAAAACTAGATGTGAGGGTAGAAAGGGTTTTATGGCAATAAAACTTGGCATGAGTAAAGCATACGATAGAGTTGAATGGGGATATCTTAGCCAAGTAATGAGGAAAATGGGTTTTGAGGAAAAATGGATCTCTTTGATTATGCAATGTATATCCTCTGTTTCATATTCTGCTCTTATTAATGGTGATCCTTGTGGTTCTATTCACTCAGAGAGAGGTTTGCGTCAAGGTGACCCTCTCTCCCCGCATCTTTTTCTTATTTGTGCAGAAGGTCTTTTAGCTAAATTGAAAGAAGCAAAGTTGGAAGGAAAAATCACGGGGGTGGCCATAAGTCGAGGAGGTCCCAAGATCACAAACCTTTGCTTTGCAGATGACAGCCTACTTCTCTGCCGGGCAAACATTGAGGAGTGCAGAAATATTCAACAAGTCCTACAGGAATATGAAGAAGAGTCAGGGTAAAAATTGAACCAAGATAAGACTACTATCTGCTTTAGCAAAAATATGGAGGAAGACACAAAGAATGCCATACAGGCGAGTCTTAGTATCCCAGAGATAAAAGAGTTCGAAAAATATATTGGCATGCCTTCTTTTGTGGGGAGGAATTAATGAGTTTCCTTCAGCAACATAAAGGAGAAGGTGTGGCGAGTGATACAAGGGTGGGGTGAAAAACTACTGTCACAGTCTGGTAAGGAAATTTTAATCAAGGTAGTCGTACAAGCAATCCCCACGTATGTGATGAGCTGTTTCCGGCTACCCACATCTCTTTGCAAAGAATTAGAGATTATGATAAGGAAGTTTTGGTGGGGTGGTGTTGATAGGAGGCACAAGATCCACTGGGTAAATTGGGAGAGACTTTGTAAACCCAAATTTGGAGGCAGGTTGGGATTTAGAAACATTATAAAGTTCAATGAAGCTGTCCTAGCAAAACAATACTGGAGACTATTAAACAACAACAGCTCTTTGGCTCACAAAGTATTCCAACACCAATTCTTTCCAGATGGGAATATTCTCAATCTAAATAACCGGGCTAAGGGGTCATATGCTTGGAATAGTATAAAGGGCGTTAAACATATAATAGAGATGGGCAGCAAGTGGCGGATTGGGAGAGGTAATAACGTGAAAATTTGGAGAGACCTATGGCTGCCAAATTCTCACACACACAAGGTCCAATCCCCAGTTAGTCTCTTACCTCATGATGCCAAAGTTGAAGAGCTCATTGATTGGGAGAACATGAGATGGAGAAATGATTTAATTGACCAAATTTTCTGGCATGAGGAAGCTACTCTTATTAAAAAAATCCCATTGAGTGAATGAAAACCACCTAACCGTTTGATTTTGGCTGAATTGAAGGACGGAAAATACACAATTCGTAGTGCCTATCGAATATTACTTGCAAGGGAGGAAGCTAATCAACCAAGTAGCTCTTGTTTCAAAGAGAACACTATTTGGCGTAAGATATATGGAAGCTGAACATCCCTTCAAAGATTAAGCATTTCCTATGGAGAGCTCTAATTAACTCACTGCCCACTAAGATGAATTTAAAGAAACGGGGAGTACAAGTTTGGGAAATTTGTGATAGATGTGGTGTAGACAAAGAGGACACAAACCATTTCCTATGGTTTTTTCCTTCAACAAGAGTGGTGTGGGAAAGCAGCCCATTGTGGGGCTTGTTTTGCAATTCTCAGCATCAGAATTTGGAGGAGGTGACAAAGTTTATTCTCCAATTAGATCAACCAGAGGTGCGAAGCAGTTCGCAATCCTTGCTTGGTCTTTATGGTTTTGCCGAAACAAAATTAGAGTGAATGAGCTTGATAAAGTCCCTCATGATGTGATTTCTTGGGCTAATAATTTTAGAGTTGAATTTCAATCCTTGAAGGAAGGAACGAAAGCTGCTAGACCAAAGGATAATTTGAAATGGGTACCACCCCCCCAAGGCTGGTTCAAAGCTAACGTAGATGGAGCTATATTCAAAGAGTCTAATTCAGCAGGTATAGGTGTGGTGGTGCGTGACAGTCAAGGTTGGGTGCTGGCTGCTTTGTCGGGGAAACTGGAAGGTGTGCAAGAGGCAGAAGTCATTGAGACATTGGCTATCTGGCAGGCCATCAGGTTTGCAATTGAAACTAGCTTTAATTGTGTTATAATTGAGAGTGATTCACGTGGGGTGGTTAAAGCTATCCAAGACTCTACTGATTCTACTTGTCATGTTGGACACATCATTGAGGACGTGAAGCAGTTGGCAAAGGCTTTGAAAAGCTGTGATTTCCAGCACACAAAGAGGGAGGCAAACCAGGTTGCTCACACTCTGGCCCGCAATGCTATTAAGGTTGACACAGTACTGGCTTGGCTTGAAGAGATCCTCCTTGTGTGGCTAATGTAATCTAGTTGGATGCTGTGTAGTTGTTGTATTTGCTTGTTGCTATTCTGCTGTTGTTGCTGTTCTGGTGTAGCTCTGTTCCTCTTTGGTTCTTTGTTTTAGCTACTGTATTTCATTTCTCTCAAAAAAAAAAATGGAGTTTTTATAAAAAATTTATAATCTATTGGTAATTTTTTATTGTTTTTTATGAGATATTACAATCTTGTTAAAACTTTTTAAGTTCCTTAAAAAAAAAAAAATTTGTTTTGTTTTCTTCTTTTGAAGAGGGGTCAATTTTTATATTTTTTTTTGGGAGTCCAAATCATGGACCACTGACTAAACCTTCTCTTTTAGAAAGAAATTGGAAATACCAATATTAGCCGATATTAATCAGTCCGAATACAAGTTATAGAACTTAGCAGCATTTAGATTTAGATAGGAAATTTCAATGGACACTCGAATGAACTGCAAGTTGCAATGATTACAATGGACAATTATGTTTGAGCCTTTATCAAGTACACTACTTCTTATAGCATGTGCACAACGCCAAAACACTAGATTAAAGTCCTATAAAACCCCATATTCGACAATATTCGGCCCCACATGATACATACAGTTTTGGCCAAGCAGGCTGGTAGACATGAGTCAAGTTGTACAATCAATGTAATGTGCACAAAGGCACAAAGGAAAAGGATTCAAGCTTATGTGCACGAAGGCAGAGAGGAAAAGGATCAAATTTATGCGCACGAAGGCAGAGAGGACAAGGATCAAGCTTATGTACACGAAGGCAGAGAGGACAAGGACACAAGCTTATGTGTAAAAAGGAAAAGGAGCGAACTTATTCGCACGAAGGAATAAAGGACAAAGACCAAGCTTAATCATGGGCCGAACGCCTCAAAGTAAACACATGACATGTCACACCAAAATTCCTACAAACCCTGTCACAGAAATCTGTAATGTTACCCTCTCACAGCAACATTTAGCTCCTATAAGCGCAAGAGCCTACAAGCCCTTTCCCTATTCTCTTCCTCTTGCTAATTCGAACAGGTGAGTGGTGATAATAGCTATAACCATCTTGTATTTACAATTTACAATTTCCTTTTTTTTTTTTTTTTGGCTCCAGTATTCATGGAATTAATTNTGATATAAAAAAGTACAAAAAGAAAAAAGAAAGAAAAAAGAAGAAGAAGATAAGAAAATAAGGATTGAACCTGAACACACAAAAAAACACAAAACATGAACATGTTCTTCTGAAAAAAAAATAATAATAAAAAAAATTTATTTTATTTTATTTTTAAAAAAAGTTAGAGGAATTTTGGTTTAATTTTTTTTTTAATGTGGCTTTTATTAGAGAAGTACTACATCCACAATATCTTTACAATACTTTCATAATAAATCATAGGTGGTAAATTGTTATTGATTCTAATTTGAATCTATAATTAAATTACTTTTTTGCTCACATATAATAATCAATAACAACTTGTCACTTAGAATTTGTTATGAAAAAGTTGTGGACATAACATTTCTCTTTTATTTATTCATTTAAATGTTGACATGTAATTGTTTTATTGTTAATTAAACATTTTAATATTATTTTAATGACCATGTCAGCATCTATGTGCCAGCAGTGCACTCCATATGTCACATAGCTATTTCCGTTAATGAGAAATGGTAGAGACTAAAATGAGAATACTTTTTGATTTTAGGGACCACATCCAGGAAAAAACGTGGGGACCATGATAGAAATTGGTCCAAAATGTAAGGACCAAAAGTATATTTATATCAAGAATTTTGTTAATAATGGCCAAAGGGCAGTGATTAAAATATATTTTATATATTATATTGAATAATACTATATCTATAATATTTTCACAATAAATTATGAATAGTAAATTATTATTGTAAAATAAAAAAATGATGTCAATAATAAACCAAATTAGAACCAATAACAATTTATCATTTAGAGTTTATTGTGAAATTATTCTGAAAATGTTATTGACGCAGTATTACTCTATTCAAATATTTTTTTATACATTTTCCAAAAAAAAAGTCGAATGTACAAATATATCTAAAAAAGTACACATAATCACAATAAATTTATATGCATGAGTCAATAAATGACATCTACTTTATTTTATTTATTTTAAATATGCACTAAATTCATATATTTATAGATTTTTAACTTTTACCCAGGAATCATTATAAAAGAGCAAACCAAACAAAACAGATGGGCCCACGGCGTACAAAGTACAACAAAAAACAAACAACAAAGCACAAATAATTTGTGAGCGAGGTTGAGGTGTAAGTCCAAATGGACCAAATCCCAACAAGGAAAGGCCGTACAAATTGTACATTCGGCGTTCTTGTGCCTAAAATGTAGAAACAAATCGTACTTGTTTTATTTTATTTTATTGATTTCAGGTTCATTGGGCTTAGCTCTTTCAAGCGACTTTATTGTGCCTAGATTTTTGAATGAGGTAAAAAAAATTGTGACGTTTTTTATTTGAATTTAAGAACATATTTAATTATCATCGTAGTAAATCTTTTTTTTTTTTTTTTGAGAAGCAATCATCGTAGTAAATCTTTGTATACAATATCCAACAACAATGTGGTCTTTCTTCAATCCTAACATCGATACTAGCTTACAAGAATATGAGCTTTATGAGCTTGAACCCTTGTAGTTGTATTATGAGTGTATTTGATATTAGTTTATTTAACTTTTTTATTTATTTTTTTATTGAAAGTGTATTAAAATATATTTGTATTATGAAAAAGTAATAATTTTTTTTTTTGTTCGGTAGATTATTATTTGCAAGTCCCAAAATTATGTTTTTGGAAAAGAAAAATCAATACAATTAACTGAATGCAAGTCTCACACTATTAATTTTCTCAAAATGTCAAATTTTTTGCTTATTGTATGTCCCATTTTTTTTTAATTAATAGTACTTTCAGCATAAAACTAAATAAATTGTTTCGAAATCAAAATATAGACTAACTATTGCACTTAAGGCCCATTTTCAAGGGTGGCCAAAATGTGATCGAGCTCTTTCAATAGGTTGCCACAAAAGGATATCATGTCACAGAGCATTTCTTAGGCTTAAACCGTGCTTAACATGCTCAAAGCTCGATTCATAGTTGATATATGCCGAATTGAGCATGAACTGAGAAGAATAGCCCTTTACTGTTGGGCTCATTATGAGCTTTACAAGGATTAAGACCCAAAAAAGTAAGAAAAAAGAGGGGGGGGGGGGGGGAAGAACAGAGACTCGGACCAAGGACCTTCAACATTTCAAGTAAACTTGGGTGATTTTGAAAGTGTAATTTTGGTATTGAGGTGTTATAAAATTGTTCTTCTCTTTCTGAGTTTCAAATAGTTTTTGAATCACAAAAATCGAGACTTAAACGAGATTTTGCAGCCTATTTTAGTGAAATTGAGTCCTTTTGGGCACAAAAGGATTGGCATCTAGTCCAGTGGCTGGTTCTTTTTTCTTTTTGAATCCAGTTGGCAAGTCAGCATGTATTCAATAGGTAAAAATCGGGTCAACGTTGATGACGAACACAAACGATTTGACAAATGTGTCATCTAAATTGCATTCTAAAACGACAAGTCGATTAGTTAAATTTAGGTGCACTACTTAATCTTAGGAGTTAGGATGCGTTGTTTTATTCTTTGAAAATTTTTGCAAAATGTTGCGTTTGTCTTTCTTCTTCCTTATTTGAGCATCAAGTTTGAGGTCCTAAAGCAACGACATGTTTTTTTCTTTCTCTTGTAATAAACAACAAGAAGAAATTAATTCCATGAATACTGGAGCCGATGAACAAACTTCATCAATCTGAGACAAAGAAACAGAAGGAAATACAGATTTTAAAGCAGAAAAGAAAATCTTAGAACTTGGATGCCCAAGTCTATGATGCCATAGCAGAATATTATGTGGTTTGAGAGTGACAAATGCAGAATTCTGAAGAGAATTGAAGCAGGGTGTAGAAGACAGACTAGGATTAGATGGAATTGGGTAAACTCCATCTTTACTCAACCCTGCGTAGAGGATCTTCCCCGTGGACAAATCCTGAATTAAGAACTTATGTGCATCAAAATAACAAAAAGTATTATTTTGACGACAAAGTTTTTGAACAGATAGAAGATTGGATGCAAGGTCAGGTACTCTTAAAATGTTATTAAGCCTAAAGTTATGAGTTAAGGTTCGAAGCTCACCATTACCAATGTGAGTGACTGGTAGTTCTTGTCCATTGCCAACTGTGACAGATTTTGATCCTTGAACTGGTTGCTGCATAAAAGAGAGTTGAGACAGATTAGGTGTCACATGGTCTGAGCAACCAGTGTCAGTAAGCCAGGCATTGGAAGCTTGAACTTGAGCAGCATTAGCCACCATGGAGGCCAGTTTAGCAGGTGGATGCCTACCTTGATATGTGAAGTCCATTCCTGAATTGAAACTGTTTGAGTTGAAGTTCTGAGACTGATTAGGATGAGAATAACTTCCACCACCATAATGAGAACCTCCAAGATTACCTCCAAAATTATGATGATTACTTCGACCTCTTCCTCTCTGATTATTATTTCTGCCTCCTCTTCCTTGTTGAAAACCTTGACAATGAAACCTTGCAGCCATAGCCATAGAAGCTTAATCAATTGTATTAGACCTCTTTTTAATTACTCTCTCCTCAGCATTGAGCAACACATTCAATTCCTCTACTGACAAAACACACTGCTAGTTCTAATTGCTGAACTAAACGAATCAAATTCAGAGGGAAGACCATCAAGAATAATGTGGAGCAGCTCTTCATCATCCACAAACACAGAAACAGCAGCCAATCTATCTCTGACTTGCTTAATTTTCTGAAAATATCCATCAATGGAATCAACTCCTTTCTTAATTGCATTCAACTCATTTCTCAGACTCATCACATGAGACCTTGAGACAGATGCAAACCTTTTCTCTAACACCTTCCAAACTCCCCTAGCAGACTTTTGCCCAACTGTAATAGCAAGAATTGCAGGGGAAAGAGTGGAATTCACAAAAGTGAACATGGCTTGTTCATGATTCTTCCAAGCTATGAAAGCTGGATTCACTTCAGTAGTAAAATTACAAGATGAATCTTTAAGAAATCTATCTGGATCAGTGATTGAATCATCAAGAACATCAATCATGGAATAGGTATCAAGAATTACCTCGATTTGATGTTTCCAAACTATGTAGTTCCCATAATCGAGCTTCACAGTCATCATCGATGACATATTTGATAATAGCAACAGTGAAGTATTCACTGGTAAATTTGTAGTAGCCATAGTAGGGAGATTAGTTGAGGCAGATGCTGAAGAAGACGAAGCTATTGAACTGGATCAAAGCTCTGATACCATGAAAAGTTCTCTTAATCTCTATAGAATTATCACAGAAACTCAAGAAATGAAAAACAGAGAAAAGAGAGAAAAATAGAGAGAGAGAATAGTTGCAAAACTTCTTCAATTGTTATATTTCTGAATACAACTCTTAATTAAATTACAATGGAGGTGATCATCTATATTTATACATTCACAGTGAGGGATAGAGAGACGGAGGAGATTGGTAACCGTTTCACACATGCTCTAACAACCTCACACACGTGCACTTCCACAGCTAACAAACTTCTAACTGACTTATGTTTTATATACAAAACGACACCGTTCCTTTTAATGAGAAACGGTAACGTTTTGTTTTGATTTTCCTTTATGTTTGCCTCGCCTTATGCACGACACCGTTTTAGCTGTTAAAACTTCTTCTTCTTCTTCCTCATGATCTAAGCTTGCTGGACCTCCAGTATTACAATGGCTTTCAGCATGGACTGTTTGGAATCAAAGGATCAAGGTGAGGCTCAATTTGCAAGCCTATCCGATGCACCATGTTGCTGAACAGGGAGCTGAATTGTTGGTGCAATACAAAGCCAACACAGAAGCATCAGGTACACATGTAAGGAGTAACGGAAATGGAGGAAACAGGTGGAGAACACCACAAGCTGGTTTTGTGAAAGTTAACTTTGATGAAGCAGTTTTTGATGATGCAAAGAAGTCAGGTGTTGGTGTTGTAATAAGGGATAGCTATGGTGCTGTCTTAGCTTCTTGTTCAGAGAAGATTCTGTAGGCGTATAAAGCTGAGGTGACAGAAGCGTTGGCTGCTTGGAAAGCTCTGTCGTTTGCACATGAGCTGGGGTTCCAAAATGTCATTCTCGAAGGTGATGCATTACATTTGATTCAAGCTTTGAAATCTCAAGAACAGAGCCTATGCGCATTGGGTCTGCCGGTGGAGGATGTGAAAATTTACTCAAGTCATTTTCAAAGAGTGTTGTATTCTCATGTAAAGAGAAACGGCAATGGTGTAGCTTATAATTTGGCGAGACATGCTATAAGCATACCAGATTTTCAAGTATGGATGGAAGATGTACCTTCTCATATTGTTTCAGTTTTACATTCGGATGTAACTCATTTACATTAATAGAAGTACTAAAGTTCTTTCCCAAAAAAAAAAAAAAAAAAAAAACTAATAATCTATTTCCTACTTCCTACATTTTTTTGCTGGAAGCATGTGAAAGAATATCAAGTTGTTGACGTGTGTTAAATTTCTTGTGAAATTTAAAGTGGACTCTGTGTCTTTAGACTTACTTACTAGGTAATAAAAGGCATAAGGATAATGACCCATTCCATTGTTGTTTAACCTTAACTTGCTTTGCAGGCTTTGACCCCCAAAGGCTTCGTATTTTTTGTTTTTGTTTCCTTTTTTATTAGTTTTTGGTCCCAAGAATTTTGTTGTTTTTGTCTTTTTGCCTTTTTTTCCCCCTACTATACAAAGTTCAAATACGAAGAAAAAGCATAATTAAGTTGAGGTCTATCAGCTCTGATAAATAATTCATTGCAACATGTAGGAGTATTTTCAGTTCTTCCACCAACCCTTTTGCTACACACAAAGTGACCAATCTTCTTGTAGGAATTGCATAGTCTATAGGGAAAGAGCATGAAGAGAGAACTTTTTTCCTAGATTGTCAGCCAAGTCTTTACCTTCTATTTTCTGGCTTTTAAACCATATGTTCTTCCAGATCAATTGCGTTTGTTAAAATTTTCAATAAATAATTCAATAACTTTTTAATTTTTTAAAGCGAATCCAAATATCCTATGCAGTCAGTGATATGTAGGGTATAGTTAATCATAATTAATGGGAAAGAAATGCAGTGAACAATATATTGGGAGGTCAAAAGTAGAATAGAAGTTAATTTTAATATTTTAGATCCTGCATCCATTTATTTTTTTGTTTTTTTTTAAATAATAATTTTGAAATTATTAAAAGAATGTTCATTTTCATTTTTCTTTTCATTCTAATTCGAGACAGTTTATATATCATCCGACAGTTTGGGGTTCGAAATATGTGTTCATTTTCTTCTTCGATTTTTTTTTTTTGATAAATATTTTCTTCTTTTATTTTGTTTTTTTATATATCTAATTTAAAAAAATTTAGAAATGAAAATGAAATTTAGATCGCATTCTTCAAAAAGTGGTCCTTTAAGTAAGCACAGCCTTTAGTCAAACTAATTTTACGACCTAAGTCTGCTTAAGCAATGAGTGCTGCTTTGGAAATGTTCTGGGATACCAGCATATAATATTATTATATATGAAGATGAGAAGTTAAACTTTTTTGGGTAACAGAATCTAATTAATTTCAGACTTATTAGGGTTTTAATTACATTTTAATTTGTTAGAATATTCTCATATAAAAGAGAAGAATAAGTCGTTAATATAACATATTTAAGTACATATTTATTGGATTTAAATCTTTTAGGTTTAAGTAGTGTATCAATATATTATATGGAGAGTGTTACAACAATTCTTAGAGTTTATTCTCATAATACATAGATTTCTAATAATGGTTATTTTTTCCCTTCACAAAAATTTTCTTAAACTAGCATTGGCTGCACGTGCTGCCCTAGTAGTGAGAAAATTAATATAGATTTTGTGTGTAAAATCGTGAATTTTGACTCACTCAATTTGATTATATTAAAAAAGAAGTTTAATGTAGCTTACCCAATTTTGGCTCACCCAATAAACCAAAAGCACTGTAGCTCTAGTGCTATCCATCAATAATAGCTTACTTATGATTTATTGTGAAATTAATGTGAAAATGTTGTGGATTTAACATTTTTTGTTTGATATATAAGAAACTAAGATTTCAACTGTAGGGTCTATTTTTGTAGCTCAAGCCCAAAAGCTATGGGTTGTGAGCCCAATGAACCCAGTATAATGAATTTGTAGAGAGTGTGTGAAAGAGCTGGGCTAGTAATGAATTAAACAGTAATGGATTGAGGTGTTTGTGAATAAATTAACATGCAATCATGCTCAGACAAATGCAAGCATGAACGTCCGAAGATGAGTTTTATTGGATGTACGTTGGATACAGTTCATAATAGAGCTACAGTAAAGATATTTTCTTCTTCTTTCTTTCTTTTTTCCGATCCCCTTTCTATCAAAGGTCTCTCCTCCTTATATAGCACCCTCTCCCTTCATCTTAATCGTCCACTTGTTCATCATCTAAACACCAACTTGAGTGCATGTCCCATCATGTATCTTCTTTATCCTTGTATGAGTGGCGGTAGCTAAGATTGTACTGTTCAGGGGTCTTCTCCACATTAATGCGGCCAGAAAAGTAGATGCAGTGCATTTAATGTGGTGGTTGAAGTTTGTCTTCTAGATATTTCTCCGTTCCTAACATCCCCATGCGTGCCTGAGGTTCATCTCTATCATTAGACTTGTCAGGAGGATTATTTGAACTCTCCAGACACTTGTTTAACCAATATTCTTCAAATCCGAGGACAATGGCCTCTTCGGACAACTGAATATCTCTTCGGACAATGCCCCACGTTCATCCTCGGGTATGTTCCTTTTACATGGGCTTCTTCTCAAATACGCTCATCTCCTCAGACAAACAGTACTCAAACAGGGCCTTAGGCCCAATATATTAGGTTGGGCTTTTTACCCCCACAATAGCCCTCAAAATTTTAGTTTTTCCCTCGTGTCCGAGGAGAAAAATAGGATTTTGACTTGTCACGAAATGGCAGTTTGAAACAACAAAATATCCGAACTTACACATGTGTGTGCATAGAAGTAGGCGCCTTATAAATGCTGCTGTCGTTTCAGTATTCCCAAAGCATTATTAATTACTCCAGGCGGCACTTTGTCTTTAGTATCCAACGGTGGACCATTGATCCAACAAACATGATTTCTCCTCAGGATTTGGGCGCAATGACTCCGGTTCATTTGCTTGTCCCTATATAAAGTCTTAGAACAAGTCATTCCTCCTTTACTTCACAAACTCTTAGAGCGCCAGCAAACTCAAGCATTCGAATCTTCCAAGTTCTTCCAACCACCGGTCTTAACCTTCCTCAGAATCCATAAGAATTTCTGAACGAGTTCGAAGGTCAGTCTCCAGTTTAGTTTGAGTAAGTTCTTTTCCATTAAAACCTTCTGTTCTCTCTTCGGCTAGCCTCCTCGGCTTTCACATAGTCAACTTTGAGTCACTACGCTTAGTGTTTCCTTCTTCCCGGTTAGTGAAGATGGGTAAATTTGAATATCTGGTAGATAGCCGCGCCCAAATAGAGGAGCTTAGGAGAACATACCGCATACCTCAAAATGTGGGTTTGAGGTACTACCCCAGAGAGAATACTAATAGATCAAAAGACGGCAAAGTTGTAATCCCCATCATCGCTTTTTTAGAAGGTGGGATGACTATCCCTATGGGTCCCATCACCAGTAACTACCTCCAAAACCATAGGCTTAGTCCTGACCAATGTGCGCCCAACGTTTTTAGGATCCTAGGAGCCATTGACGATCTAAACATCTCCTCGGATTAGGGCTCACCTGGCGTGACGTGGTACACATGTACGAGTGTCATAGCCAGCAAGGGGCAGGGTATTATCTTAAATCCGATCCGATGTCGTTAGGCTCCTCTCTTGCCTCCCAAGTCTAACAAAGGATGAAAGATGACTACGTGATCATCTCGGGTGCGTGGCATGATAGTCCTCATTGCCGAACCAAGCTAGGAGAGCCAGGTGGATATGTTAAACTTAGGTTTACTAACAGTGGGCTTAGGATCTTCACCTTCTAACAATCTTTCCTTCTTTTGTATCATTATTTTCGAGTTTCTGACTACGTTTTGTTGTGATGTTTAACAGATAGAGAACACGTTTCTCCTCGGCTCAGCCTTACAAACACTGCTGCGCTCGACTACTTGTTAAGATCAGAGATCTTTGTAAGTGAGGACAGACAGCTTCGGTCGGTTCCCCTTATTCTCGGCTATAAGGCACACAAGAAGGATTTTCAGCCAGTCGGCAACGCGATAAGCAGGGAGATTGTCGTCTCAACCATATAGACGTAGCTCAGAAAGGCTTTTTGGCTCCCTATGATCTCTTGCCTGTGCCACATCCAATCCACAGGGTATACCACAGCTTTTTCAGCCAATTCAACAGGTTCCTCCTGAACCCGCTGCGGCCGAGGAAAGAGTCGCTTCTTCAACCTCTTCGCTTGAGGAGCAAATAGACAAGTTCAAATTCAAAGGAGAGGCTTCAAGAGAAGTTGAAGTGATACGAGTGCCTGACACCGAGGAGGAAGCTGACAGAAAATCTGTTGTACACCCTCCTATTCTAGTAACTACTCTTCTAGACGACTCTTCGGACGAGGAAGATATGGCAGACTTGAGGAACTTGATGAAGAATGGGGTAAGAAGGCTGAGCAGAAAGGGACTGGTTCGTCCCAACCCGTGGTGAGTCTGCTTCTAGCACCATCCAAGTTCCTAACCCCAGCCTGAAGCCCATGCAAGATCTGAAAAAAGAAGAAGACCCTCCTCGAGACTGAAGAGAGGGAGGCGTTGCCACCCAAGGGGACCAAGCAACAGAAGGTAGTGAAAGACCACCGGAGCACAAGGGCCTCGTCTACTGAGAGCCGAGATGAGGTTATCGTGGCTGATGTACGCTGAGGAGGACCTCGCATCTGGTCTCCAAGGTTGGAGTTGGATGGCGCTCCAATCCCTAGGACACCTCCCTTAGGAATTACGACGGGGGAAGGGCAGGTTATGTGCTGCTGGGCCTTAGAGCAGCCACTCCTCCTTCCACATGACATGGAGTCCTACAGGCGCTTCAACTAGCAGGAGCTCTTCCTATCCCTTAAGAGGGATATAGCCATGGTAAGTAAACTTAGTCTGTTTGGTTAAATCGCAAAGCCTCTTTATTTTTCCCTTTTTTCTGTGCTTTACATTCGAAATTTCCATTATGTAGGTTACCCAGCAAATCTTTGTGGCCGAGGAGTGGAATAAAAAGTCCTATCTTGAGGCCGAGGCAGCAGCCCAATCTCGGTAAAAAAAAACTAATAACAGAATTATGATTCTCCTGTTTAAAAGCTTACAAATTAATGTAACTATATATATATATATATATATATAAGATAGAAATTTTATTATAACCTAATCTAAGTGTATATATGTATGAAACTTCCTTTTATATATTTAAATCTCGACCTTTATCCCCAATGCTCCACAAACACTAATATTTAAAGAGTAACCATCATGCTAAGAGTACGTAATGATTAACAATATATTGAAAGTAATTAGCATTACATCAATATCATAACAAATAAATCACAAAACTACTACCTATTTTACTACATAATATTTGCAAATTGTTATAGCAATGAATTTGTTTAGTGTCATATTAATAATATAATAAAAAAATTTCTTAATTACTTATTTGTTGTATTTTAACGATTGATATATCAATTTGTAAGACTTATTTAGTAAAATTTATAATAATTGTCACATTATTCTAAGTAAATTCATTATACCAATCAGTAAAAGAAAAGACACATAAATATAGTTGTTTTTGAATTATTTGCGTTTTTCTTTTGAAATAAATCTAATACTGTCGCTAAGTTTCCCATGATTTACCAATCAAATATAAGTCACATTTATCATCATCATCTAATTATTTGTCAAATGTTATTGAACTAAAAAAAATTAACTAACATTGCCAAGGAAAATAAAAGAACCACACTTCTAAGTACCAAACAACAAATAACCAATGTCAAACAACTTAACAACTCAAGTTATTTGCAGAAAAAAATGTTAAATAATCAATGAATATGTTTTGAGAGCTTACGAAAGGTCGAAAACTATACACATTAGTACACACACCATACGGATACACTTGATCACATGGTGCAAAGTCACAAGGAATAGCTCATCCATGATTGCATCTCAGTGATCTCACTGCTTGCAACAATTCTCTCAGCCCTAGTGCCCCACCCGAATATGACTGCATCTCTCTATATAAACTAAACTAACTTACAGGAAGACTCAGCTTTCTTTTGATTCTGTATATCCTCCGCAACACATTTAACGCAACCAACCAAAAATATATCTCTCCTTTTCCTTTCCACTTTGTTCTATCCAATCATCCTTTATCTCTATCTACTCCTCCAAACAGGTGAGAATTTATAGCAGACTATATATATTTAATTAACAAAATTTTTCTAATTTTATTTTTGTTGGTTCCGGTGTTGATAGAGTTAATTTCCTCTTTTGTTACTGCAGGAACAAATGTAATTGCTTTCGGACCTTAAACTTGCAGTTCAAATACTTGGCCTGGTGATCCTCATCATCACGCTCGTTCTTGCACTACGCAAGTTTACAACAAACAACACCGATAATGCTAGTACCCAAAGGCTTCCTGGAGACGACCTTGCCGGCGGCCATGGCGTTATAAACAGCGGCCAAGACAATCTCCAAATGATAGCTATGAACGTCAACCCTGTCTGAGCCTCCAGTGTACTATGTAGGCTTCCTGGTTATCCATGCTCTTTTTTTGCTTGTTGGTTTGTTTGAGTTACGCGTTATGAATAGTCTCTTCTGTGAGGTTTGCAATATCTATATTGTGTGGATGTGTTTTACTTTTTAAGGTTTTATACTTGAGTGAAAAAAAGAAAACGATATTTAGTCTAATACTTGTTGAAGAGTGATTATGAAAATTTGAACTTTGAAGTGTTTGTTTTCCTGATTGTTTAGTAGAAGTCATGCCCGCTTTTTTTTTTCTTCCCTCCTTTAGGAATAATAGTGTGGGTCTGGGCCTTTTTCTTTCTGCTGACCGGTTTGGAAAGTTTTAATAGGGAAAATTTATTTGGGCCTCTAAAACCAAAAATTTGGGCTTAGAAAATAAAGATGTGGATTTTTATAGAAAGCTGACCCAACATTGCCAATCTGAGATTGTGATTGATCACCGATGCATATGTATAACAATAAATTGCATGTTACACCTTTAAAGTTTGAAAAAATTTAGATTTTATATGTTAAAATTTTAAAATTTAGATTTTATCTTCTGAAATTTGAATGTATTTATATTTTACACCCCTAACGTTTCAGAATTTTAATTTTACCCCCTAAATTTTAGGAGTGTTTAGATTTTACTCTCTAAAGTTAAAGGATGTTTGGATTTTATTCCCTAATTTTGAAATTTTAGAGTATAAAATCCAAACACCCCAAACTTTAAGGGGTAAAATCTAAGTTTTGAAACGCCAGAGTGTAAAATCCAAACACTCTCAAACTTCAGGAGGTAAATTTTAAATACTGAAACTTCAAGGTCTAAAATCCAAAACCTCCCAAACTTTATGAGTGTAATTTACAATTTATCCTATCTATAATTTGCTCTTTTGTATGATTTGGAATTGGATTTCCTTGTTTTTTACCTGTCAAGGGACCAAATAAGGGTTTTCTTTTGGTCATGTTTGCCTTGTCGATTTGGCATCTACGCTTGTCGTCATGTGCTACAACGGAGTTTTTTTCCAAATGCTTAGATTTTTGTTAGTGCATGGACATACACATTACAATAGTAACAATACAAGTTCATAAAAGTTGGGCGTGGCGGATATAGTGTGTGGCCTATAAATATAGCTTCCAGTCCAAATTATTTGGTTTAACCAACAAGAAGAGCAGATAAATAGCCCAAAGATTGTTCATGAATCACACTCTTTTTTAACCCAAGTAGTGTGTTTGTTTTTGGTTTGGTTCGGCTCATCCGGGAGCATATTGATTTGTTTTGGCACACTTTCAGGGTAATGTGATGGACACAAAAATAGGCACAATTTTGTGCCACAATTCGCCACGTGGTGAGTTATGATTTGTAAAGATATGTCTCCACATGACCCATCATTACATTTTTACCAATCATAACTCACCACGTAATGAGTTGTTACATAAAGTTGTGCCAATTTCTGTCTCTAACATTACTTACACTTTTATGATGATGAATGTGGGCAAGCCCACTATCACAAATTGGAATGTATTATTAACTCTTAACTCTTAACTCTTAAGAGACAAATGATCCTTTTGGTAAGAAATTTTTAGTAACGTTGTTGTTGTTTTGTGGAAATATGTGTAGGTGAAAAAATGTATAGAAATACATGTAATATTGTTTAAATACTGAAAACTGTTGTTTAAACATTATTACCAAACAACTTCTCTTTTTCATTTTTTTTCTTAAATTTTAATTATCACTTTAATTCTTATATTTTCAAAATTCAAAAAGCTCCTTGCTAGCATACGAATGGAAAATATTGCTATGGCAAACAGAATTTATACCTCATCTTTAGCTTCACTCATCAAAGGAGCCTCCATTTATTGAATGTTGCTTTATACGTTAACATTTTTTATCTATCGAATTCCGTTAAGGATCTTTTGAAATATTCTAAAGTATAATAATCATTTTAAAACAAAAACTAATGGCTCTGACCCAAATATACAATTTAACCAACAAATTTTAATAAAACCATCCAAAACCTGACAAATTCCAATCAAGCAATTGGTATTTTTTTTAATAATAGTTAGAAAAAGTAAATGCCAAATTTGATCATTGAAATTACATCCATAGAAAAAATGTAAAACATTTTTTTACAAAATTTTAGTGTCAGAAAAAATAAACAACCATAAATAAATAAATGGTGGGAAGCTCCCTAAGAAATGAACCACTGATGGCCTACCCTCCTACGGTCCTTCATAGATAACAAAAGCAATTAAAGCAACTCAGACATGTTTTTTTCTAATGTCATGTCACTGCTTTACCAAACCGCTAGCAAGGCTGCACGTGCAACGCACGTGCTGCTCCTTGAGTGAGAAAATTTAGGATAGAATTATTTTTTTGAAGTAATATCAACCCATATATTTAAATTTATAATAGTTATTTAACATATAACTATCCATTTAGTATGATAATTTTTTAGAAGAATATATTTGGTATTAAATAAAACATCATGTCAACAGAATCAAAATCTAATAAATGTAAAACATGTCAGTAAAAAATAACTAACATGCTAACAATTGAAAGACATGTGTTAGTGGGTAGTTTTTTTTTTTTTTTTGCACACGTCTCTTGTTCATTGGATTTAATACAAATGACATGGTATCATTTAATATAAAATACTTTTTCATTTCTTAGAACCTTTTTACCAAAATAGTATCTGCTCACAAAATTGTTTTACTAAGAATGGTAACAAATGTCATCATCTTCCAATAATAAATAACTAAGTTTTGATAAAATATTATCATAATATTTAAATTTTCACAATAAATAATGACATATGATACAATTGAAACTCTTCAACAAATTAAATACCTGCAGCCGTTTTATAATTTTATAATTTTACTATGACATATGGTGGACTTTGGTATGATATTTTATAATTTTATTTTAGAGTAATGCTACATCCATAACATTTTCACAAAAAATTTTAAGTGATAAATTGTTATTGGTTTTTAATTAGGACAACCACTTTAAACTATGCATTAAAAAAATAAAAAAAAAATAGAAACAACTACCAACAAAAAACCAGCAAAAGAAAATTGTGCTTGAAATAGTGAATTTTTTCTCACCAAATTTGACTAAACCAAAAAAGAAGTCTAGGAACACAAAAATGTCACAATTTTTTCACAATACCATTATTTTCAGCCATGGTAAGTCTCGGTATAATATATTATTATTTATTTAATAGAAATGCTATTTCCATAATATTTTCATAACAAATTCTAGATGGCAAGTTGTTACCGATTTTAAAATGAACCCACGACTGATATCAATTTATTATCCATCAATAGTAGCTTACCTATTATTGGTTGTGAAATTAATGAGAAAATGTTGTGGACTTAACATTTTTTTTATTTGATATATAAGAAATTGAGATCTTAACAATTATGAAAATATTGTGATAACAAAAAGTGTTACAACATATTCGCAAAACATTTATTTTAAGTTGTGGTTAGTCACAGTCTCATATTTTATTATTTTATTTCGACTTATAAAAAATTGACACTTTAATAATTGCGAAAATATTGTGAAATTTATTGTGTTAGTATAATAATATATATGCCAGCTCATATAAATATTAAATAAAAAAATAGCACAAACCAATGACTGAAAAAATAAATAAATAAAAAGTCAACGAAGTGATGCACAGTACATATTAACAAACCAAAAAGTATTGTAGCTTTTACGCATTTACACACAAATATTACAACATTTTCACAAAACATTTATTTTCAATTGTAATTGGTCACAGTCTCATATTTTATTATTTTATTTCGACTTATAAGAAATTGACACCTCAATAATTGTGAAATTTGTTGTGCTAGTATATCAATATATATACCAGCTCATATAAATATTTAAAAGAAAAAAAAAACACAAAACAATGACTGAAAAAAAAAATTATTGTGTTAGTATAACAATATATATGCCAGCTCATATAAATATATATTTTTTAAAAAGCACAAACTAATGACTAAAAAAAAAAAAAAAACAATGAGGTGGTGAAAGGTACTATTTGAACAAACCAAAAAGAACTGTAGTTTTTACATATTCACACCACAAGTGTTACAATATTTTCACAAAAAAATTTATTTTTAGTTGTGATTGGTTACAATCTCATATTTTATTTCGACCTATAAGAAATTGGCATCTCAATATAATTGTGAAATTTATTGTGTCAGTATAACAGTATATATGCCAGCTCATATAAATATTTAAAAGAAAAAAAAAAAGCACAAACCGATTACTAATTTTTTTTTTTTTTTTTTTTTGTGTCAGTAAAAAAAAAAAAAAAAAAACAATGAGGTGATGAACAGTACATATTGAACAAGCCAGAAAGTATTGTAACTTTTACACACTCACACAATAAGTGTTACAACATTTTCACAAAACTTCTATTTTCTATTGTGGTTGGTCACAGTCTCATATTTTATTATTTTATTCTACCTATAAAAAATTGACACCTCAATAATTGTGAAAATATTGTAAAATTTGTTGTCCTAGTATAACAATACATATGCCATTGCCAGCTCATATAAATATTTAAAAGAAAAAAAAAACTATCAGATTACTATATAAAAAAATAATAATAATAATAAAAAAGGTAGGCACGGTAGGTACAGTGCCAATTGAACAATCCAAAGGGCACTGTAGCTACGCGCATTCCGCTTTTATTATATAGAAAATGAATTATTACAGAGGATACCACATTAGAGGATTAGGCTCCCAAGCACGGTGGTGATGGTGGAAGCGCTTGCTGCTCGTAAGGCTGTCTTGTTTGCTAAGGAAATCAGTATTCTCCGGGCTGTGATGGAAGGTGATTCTTTGCAAGTTATCTCAGCCATCAACACCTCTAAACCTTCCAAGGCTCCTTATGGGCATATTATTGATGAGATCAAATTGTTGTCTTCTTCTTTGTCTTACTGTAATTTTGTTCACGTTAAGCGTGGGGTAACAAGTTAGCTCATGCTCTCATGTGTCGAGCAGTTTTATTTTTAGATACTAATGTGTGGTTGGAAGACCTTCCACGTGATTTGAATGATGTTTTACAGTTTGATTTAGTTTAATAAAATTTCCTTACCGGTTTCTCAAAAAAAAAAAAGGAAAAAAAAAGGACACCACATCCGCATCTACAAATACAACACCTAAACTTAGATCAATCAAATACTACTATTTCGACTCAACGATCTGATTTGTCCATGTAGATTGATTGTACTTGCGTAGGGGTGGCAAATGGGCGAGTTGGGTTATAAATGAGTTAGGTCATAAATGGGTTGGGTGTGTAATTTTCCATTTATCCATTTATGACATGTTTATATATAAATAAATTATTCATTACCAACCCAACTCATTTAATTAGTAACCTACTCATTTAACCCATTTAACCCAATAGGTGGAAGAAAAATTACAGAGACACAGAGAGAATTTGGACAAAGGGAGCACCTTGCCTCTCTTCCCAAACACTTTTCTCAAGACTTCCCCTTTTTGATTCTGAAACTAATTTTCTCAAATCTCAAATTTTCCCGGAAAATCTTTGCGGGAGCCATTTGCTAGGTGAGAAAATATGCTAGTCAAGTCTGGCTAGCTCAACCTCAGCCCACTTTGCCACACTACCAAATTTAAAAAATTAATTAAATAAAAATAAAAATAGTAGTATATATAAATTGTTGTGAAGAAAATCCTGTAATAATTTGTATATATATAAAAAATTGAATTCAATTTTCGAGACTTCAAAGTTTGAAAGCGCTTTTGACCTGCGCACTCATCTCTGCTTATCGTGTGCATACCTTTTTCGGCTTTAGAGCTCAGATCTCGAAGCTCATTGCGAATCGCAACACTGATTCAAGCAACAGTGAGCTCTTCGTGTATTTTTTTTTTTTTTGGTACTATTGTTTCTCCGATTTCCAGGTATGGATCAGTCTCTGTAGCTCTTCGAATTTTTCAGTTACTGTTAGCTTCACTGAAAACAAATCGCTCTCAAAATTCGAACTCTCTATCTCTGTAGCTCTCTTTCTAAGGTACTTTCTTGCATTCTTGTTCTACTTTTCCAATTTTAATTTAAGGGAATATAAGGAAGTGAAATTTTTGTTTGGTTGCTCGGAAAATGGAGGAAAAGAAAATAAAGTGATGCTTTTCTGGGATCCTTTTTTTTTTCTTTGCTTTTATTATCAGAAAAATGAAAAATCGGCTATTTTTGGGCTTAGTTGAGTGGTAAAGTTTCTAATTTTGTTTGAACAATCTTCTTAGGTTTCGAATTCCTATTTCTGTCATTTTCCGCTACTTTCTTAGTAACCAAACAAGGAAAGATTTGGACTTTTTTGTTGTTGATGAAAGTAATTTTGTAATCTTTAGTTTTGCTTTTCTGGAAATTTATAATTTTTGTTATTTATTTAAATTTTAGATGGGTTTAGTAGGTATTAGTGGATTTATCTATTTAGACCCATCTAATTAAATAACCAAATGAGTCTTTATCCATTTAACCCAAATATTTAAATGGGTTGGGTTAAGACTTATCCAAATAAGACGGGTAATGGGCGGGTTCATAGATATGGATAAAAATTGCCACCCCTATACCTGCGTTGGCGAATAAAAAAAAGAAAAAAATAGTCTTATTTGTCTATTATGCAAGATGTAAATGGAAAGAAAATCTTTAAGGGACTCTTGCCTGATATGTGACCAATTCTCAACAAAGTTGTAGATGGAAAGAAAATCTTTATGGGACCGTTGTCTAATATGAGACTAATTCTAAACAAAGTTTGGGGTATTAGGGGGTGGAGGGGAGGGAGGAAATGGGAAGGAGAAAGCAAAGGGATCCGATTTTAGTGAAATTTAATGTATTTTCTATTTTCGATTTAATGTTTCTTAAGTATAGGATTTAATCAATAAAATTGCATTTTTTTGCCCTTGTCTTATAAATCATCCTCTCCTCTCATTTTCACCTTACAAGTTACCACTAAACAAAGACATGGTCTTGGGGGCATATGAATAAAGGATAGAAAATTTTACAATATTATCTATTTCTATCATTTCCCCTCCCTTCAAAATTTCAAATTTAATCAATTTAATCTCTTGTTTTTTATCAAGAAAGGAGGGAATCATATGAAATGTAGGGAAAAGATACTTAATTTTTTTCTATATATTTTTTTAGATTATCATAATGATATGAGAGAAAGACTTAGTGGTAAAGTCATATTGTTGCTTCAAAATTTTGAATTTTTCTTTATAATTTACACAAACATATTCTCAAGAATTAATGTTTGGGCATCAAAAATCCTATCTCCCAAAAGGAAAATTGAGCTAATCAAATGAACAAAAATGATTTTAATATATATATTGGCCAGATGAACTCGCTAGTGGCCTAGGTAGCACCTCATAGAGAAATTTTATAATCATTAATACTAGTGTAAGTGTGTAACATAACAAATCTATGTTACAACAAAAATTTTACATCAATAAAAAATAAAAAAATTCTTACTTTACATTTTTTTTTGGGTAAGTACATAAATGTGTCTGTCTACGATGTGAGATTTACATTTCTAGTATAATATAAACATATAATTACCCCAACAAAAATATTATGAAGTTTTAGGGATCTATTCAATATAAGATTTAGAGAAATACTATGTCCACAATATTTTCACAACAAATCCTAATTGGTAGATTATTATTGATTGTTATTGGTAGGCAAAAAGTAATTTAAATTATGGATTCAATTTAGAATCAATGACAACTCACCATTTATGATTTGTTGTAAAAGTGTTGTGCAAATTTTGTATTACGAGGTGAAGTTAGGGTTATAAATCAAACCGTTGATGAACTAAATCTTCTAACCGTTGATAATTCATCTAAAGCCATCCTTATGTTCCTACAGTCAAATGAACTAGACGTATTTTAGCTTAAGAGAAAATACAATAGTAGAAGAACCTCCACACAACCCAAAAAATTCTACGGCATCATATAATTTTTTGAGAAATTGGAGAAGCTAAGGTGCCTAAAGCTCTATTTAGTAGAAATTGGGTTCATATGAAAATGTCTCCTAAATAGAGCATACAAACACACCACACAAAACCAAAATAAGCTTCTTGATAATGTTTTATTTACCATTTTCTAATTATATTTTTATTGCTTCCAGTGTTGATTGATTGAATTAATTTCCTCTTGTACATTACTGTAGGGAACAAATGTCGCTTCTTTCTGACCTTAAACTTGCAACTGAAATACTTGGATGGGTGATCCTCGTCATCACACTCACTACGCAAGTTTACAACTAACACCATGGGCAACAGTGGTGGCGTTGATGGCATCCAAGACAAAATTGAAATGATAGCTCTAAATTAACGTCGTCAACCCTATTTAAGCCTCCAGTATTACTATATAGACCAAAATGGGCTTTTACCCCTTTCTCACAAACTTTCTAGCAAAATGCTCAATATCTTAAATTAATTAAGGAAATGCCTCTGTTTTGAAACTCGATTTTCTAAAAATTGAGTTTCAAATGTAAAACTCAATTTTTGGAACAACGAGTTATAGAGAACGTGGACTTAGAAAGTTTTTTTTTTGAAACTCAAGTTCCATGTAAAGTACTTGAGTATTTTTTCAAGAAACTCGAGTTCTAGAATTTTTTTTTTTTTTTTTAATTTTCAGTTCGCTATAACTCGATTTTCTAAAAATCGAGTTTTAAATTGAAACTCAATTTTTAGAAAATTTAGTTTCAAAATAGGGGTATTTTCCTAAATAATTTCAGATATGGGACATTTTTGTTGAAAAGTTTTGACGAAAGGGGCAAATACCCATTTTCTCCTTACTATATATGTATATATATATATATATACTAGTCTTTGAGCACACGCGTGAGCGCACGCTCAGAGACTCTTCTATTTTTTGGGTAAAATTTAATAATTTGAATATATTATAATTTGAGGTTACTACATTTTTCAATCACAAAATACCTAGGGGTATAATGAGTATTATGCGTTTGTAGATGAAATATTTTTTTCATCACACTTCTAGGTATTATGTGATTAGAAAATGTAGTAATCCCAAATCATAATGAATTCAAATTATTAAATTTTACCCAAAAGCTAAAAGAGCTAAACCTTTTACAATCATATCCCCATCCATTTTGAAATGAATAGATCAATATTTAAACGATTTTTGTTTTTTACTACAACCATTTGGATATTTATTTAAATCATTGATAATACAACAAAATTCACCATTTTGAATAGAGTTAGAACTCCATCATTGATGGAGTTATCCTAAGAAGAAGTGTGGGAATCCTACTCCAAAACTTTTTTTCATACATCTCTCTATAAAATAGTTGAATAAGAGATTTAAGACTCAATTATTGCATACACCAAAAATCTATCGGTGTCTTGGTCTGATGATAAATGGCACAATTATAAAAAGCGAACGCCATAAGTAGAAAAAAAATGTTATAGTTTTCAAATTCACTTATCAATTACCTAGTTAGTGAAATGATTAAATCCCACATAGAATAGAAATAATAAAGGTGAATGGTTAATAAATGGTTTTGTCATTAATACATTGATGTACTAGTTTCGAATATTAACCAAGTCAAATAAATGCCAAGCCTTACACTTGCCTCAATTAGCAAATCTACAAATCTAAAATGCCTCGATATGGTCAAATGCCTATGCTAAAATGCCTCAATTAACAAATCTAAAATATGCTAAAATGTCTCGATATGGGCAAATGCCAAAATGCTGATGTAGATACTAATTAGTTACTCTGAACATCGACCCTGTCTTACCCTCCAATATGTAGGCTTTACTGTTTTTGTTGGTTTGTTTGAACTTTGAATTACGTAGCTTATACTGTCCACGGTATCTTCTTTTTTTCTTTTTCTTTTTTCATTTCGTAAAATTCATATTGTGTGAGGATCTATTGTGCTTTGGAATGTTCCATGAATAATTTTAGTCCAATACTTGTTGAGGGCTTAGGATAATTTTAACTGTTTGTTTTTGCAATTGTTTTTGTGCAATTCACGCTTTGTTTTTCTCCAGAACTTGTTGAGGTTTATAAATAATAGTGTGGATTTGGGCCTTTTTCTTTCTACTGGTCGGTTTGGGAAAATGTTTTGGGCCACCAAAACAAAATCTTCCATTTTGGGCCCAGAAACAAAAGGATATGGATTTTTTTTTTTTTTTTTTTTGAGAAGAGAAGAGAAGAAAAGATATGGATTTGGATGGATTTTTATAGAAACCCCAAATCAAACATGGATAGGTCACTTTTTTTTCATCCTTTGTATTTTGGAGAAATGGTTCTTAGTTGTTTTTTTATTCGTGGATCAAAGATTATGATTGATGCAGATCTACTCGCTCTTTTGTATGATCTAGAAATGGGTTTCCATTTTTTGTTTTCCTTTACAAACCAAATAAGGGTTGTCTTTTTGGGATAAGTTTTCCTTGTCTTTTTTTTTTTTTTTGGGATAATTAGCTCAAAAAAATTCTTATATAAAAAAAAAAGTAGCCCAAAAGATTAACATTTTTAGTGGATGAGAATCGAAGATGTCTGGTTTTAATAGGTTAGCCATCATTTTAACCCAACTATTAAATTTACTTTGGGCCATATAATTCTCTAGAAATCGACAATTAAAAGTGTGAATCACTTTTTTTCCCAAAAAAAAAAAAAAATCTAGACACTATTCCAATCAATTAATTGCCAATTTGATCATAAAAGTAACAACCATGGTAAAGAAAAAAAAAATTTACTCATTTTAGTGCCAGCCATAAATAAACCACTAGAAACTAGAAAGAAATAAAGGATGAAGAAGCAATGCCCTTATGAAAAGAAAACAATAGTGGAAAAGAAAATTAGGAAAAAAAAGTGATTGTTTGTTTCTTTCACTATTACTGCTTTACCTAACAAAATTGAATTATGAGATATTATAAGGGAATTCTCATCAAGATTTATGGTGCCAGTGACTCTTAAGCCTTGATTGAGAGGGGGACGAATGAGATGGGAAAAATGCAAAGAATATTTGTTTATATAATTTTTTTTATGAGCATGAGCCATGAATCCTCTAACTTGTTACCTACTCTAGTACTCTTTCCAACTCTTGTATAATTGTGTTGAAAAAAAAAAAACAAAAACAAAAACTCGTAAAATTGTGCAAGTGATCCTTTGTTGAAATTTTCAAGAGGCAGTGTGACACAAAATTTCCAATCACCTTACACCTTAACCCTTAAAAATTCCATCACCCCACACTAGCCTAGTACATAAAATTTCCAATCAACTTGCAATGTGTGGTGGTGATATTAATGATGAAATGTTCCAATCGTGGATCAGCAGCAAAATTTTTTAGGCCATCTCTGGCGAAGAAATGAATTGTTTAAGGAGGAATGTTGGATCACTTTACCCTTCCAATTGCAAAGTCAAATCCTATGTAAATTTTAACAATATGAAAGTAAACATGCTAATATATTGCTTATATATCATGTTACATAGCAAGAGATTCATAATAATATATACGGTTGATCTACACCATTAAAATGCTCATGCTTAAACTACGAATAACAATAAACAAACTTGAATTGGCAACTAATTCTTCTGAAGGTTTTTTATTCACATCAATTTATGAAGTTTCGTGGATCAATTCAATATAAAATCATCCTATTGTTGGGCATCAAGTAATGAGCCAAGGACTGATGTTGTTTCATTCCAATGAATAAAAAGAATTAGAAAGCCCAAAACGCAATATTGCTAAAATTTTCAATGGATAAAACTACGCGGAGTAAGTTTGAATACGATACTTAACTTTACCTTCAAGAAAACAACCAAATTGTTGTAATTGATCTACAAAATAAAATATAGGTCTAATTGATTTGTAGAGAGATATAAAGCAATACAAGGACAACACTCAACAAATTAAAATAGGTTTGATTATTCTTTCTTTCTTTCTTTTCTGTTTTTTTTTTTTTTTCCTTTTGCTTTTTATTTATTTTTTAATAATAAAATTTACCTACTCTTTCGAACTCTTGTATAATTGTGCAAGTGGTCTTATGTTGAAATTTCCAAATGGCAACATGACACATAAATTTCCAATTATCTTGCACCTTAAAAAGGCATAAATTTCCAAAGCCAAGGAGTGATTTTGTTTCAGTCCAATGAATAAGGACTAAAAAAGACCAAAACATAATGTATTGCTAAAATTTTCAATGAATAAAACAATGCTCCTTGAGTTTAAAGCACTTGAATTTATCCACCAGGAAACAAACAACTAATTGATTGTAAGTGGGACCATAAAATAAATATATAGATCTATTGGGCTAAGACTATACTTAACAAGATGGCCTTTTTTTCTTGTTCAGAAAATAACAAGATGGCCTTGATTACACCAAATTATTTTCACACAAGCCAACAAGGATAATTTTAGAAAAGGATCAAAATTAATAATTTCTAATGCAATATTGATTTAATCTTGTATTTTTACTAGTAACTATATATTTATTTATATATTTTTCTTTAAAATAATATATATTTATTTAATTTGTTACACTTTTTTAGAATGTGTTTATATATCTAGACAAGTTTAGGTACAATTTTTTATTTGTTGTATTTTCTGTTTCTTAATTAAAATTAAACACATTATTGCATTGACCAATAAAACATAAATAATGTTATTTTCTTTAAAAAAAATTACATTTAGAGTAATCAATTGTTTGAATTTAGATTCTCAAAAAAAAAATTGTTTGAATTTAGATAAAAAGCATAAAGTACAACACTTTTAATAGAATTGCGTCAAAGTTTAAACTCATGGGCAAGATATCAAGCTTTCCAAAGGATGACTTGACATAAAGCTCACCCGAGTTATATATTAATCAAATTTTGCCTATCTATATGTAAATCAAATTTTGCCAAGTTGGTTATTGGTATGGTTGGTAGGTAGCTTTTTTGTATTTTTTTCATTTTTTTGAGAAACATCAAATGGGTTCATGGCTAAGTCATCCTCCCCTTCCTAGTCATCATATGCTATGGATATCAATTACAGTCGAACTTACACATTTGCTTTTAGAGAAAATGATAAAAATTAGCAATTTTGACGTAATATTAACTATTAACTGAGTTGTATACCATTGGTAGAGGCTTATTTAATTTAGTGCGAATCTTAGATTTTGATGTATATATATTTTTTGAATGAATAATTTGTTGTATATAAATCTCTTAAAAACACATCAAGACTAATTTTGAAAAATAGATCAATTATAATTATTTGCATATTATGTTTTTGTGGAGGAAGATAAACTCAAAGCAAGCTAAATGATTCACAAATATCAATTTGGAGGAGTAGAACACACTCCTAAATTGATTTAAAATATAAGGCATGATATGTAATAAATATATGTTTATTAAAAAAAATGTGTATAAGTATTCTTATGTAATCTTGGATTAAAATCCTGATAGGATAATAAATACTATAATACTAATTATCATGAACCAAATAGATAATTTCCATTTATTTTAAAATTTATCATATCGATAAATATATAATTTAGTTATTTAAATGATTAATTCCAACATAGAACTTCTATAAATAAAAATAAAAAATAAAAAATAAATCCCACCACATAGGATAGTAATAGAAATAGTAAATGGTTAATATATCGTTGTTAAACTAACACATAACGACATAGTATAGGGAACGATTAAAACGGCCAGACCCCAGTAAGATTGATTCAATACATAAATGCACTTTGCATAGGTTTGCAAAGTGCGATACTTACTGTCAGGTCAATATCAGGTTAATAGTCGAACTTTGCATAGGTTTGCAAAGGGCGATACTTGTCAAGCACAACAAAATTCAGCAACATAAATGGGGATTGTAGGGCAAGGGCTTTACAAGTACAACAATGGCAATGGCACATGATGGGTGAGAGAGTATTTCAACTTCTTCTTCCCTCATAACTCATTATTGACTCACACTCTGAAAGTTTTACTGTTATTCTAACAAATTCCTTTCTGTTTCAGAATTCAGGAAGTTGTGCTAGTCCTAGAACTCATTGGTGAAGTAGTTGGGTCCCTTGCCAGCTTTGTTGTTCAACTCATACGGTTAATACGCATATGCATAGGGATTTGGTCCATTTTGACTGGAAGACAACCTGCTTTTGTTGGCAATGGCCACCAGGAGGATATCCCACAAAACTCTGTAAAATTTCCATCCATGGCAGTGGCGGATAGGTGAGAGAGTATTTCAATCTCTTGCTCCCTCATAACTCTCTAAATGTGTGTGTAATTATATATTTGTACATATACGTGTCCATGTGTTAGAATTATTGTGTCAAACAAATTTTTTTGGATGATTCAATAATTATGAGCAGGCGGATTTCAACATCTAGAAGTAACAATTGAGCTAATGACATTTGGCATACGTTAAAGTATTTCAAAACATTTTATTGTGTAACAACAAAATTTCTGTTGTGATGAAAAGATTGCACCGAATTACCAATGACCTTTTTGTCAATTGGCTTGGCACTTTTGAGTATTTCAAACATCCAGTGTTCAAATATTAATCTCTTATTTGAAATATATATACACACACTATGAAATTACTAGGATCAATTCAATCAACAATTTAAGCATAGCACATAACCAGCCCAATATATAGGCAGCTAAGTTTGGCTCATAAATCATACGGTTGATCAACTAAATCTTCTAATTGTTTATTGTTTGATAATGCATTTGAGATATCCTTCTCTTCGTTGTTATATGGACATAAAACATAGTCCCTTAACAAGGTGTTCTTAAAAGATTTTATTATCATTAAATACTAGTGTAAGTGTGTAATGCAACAAAATTTTGTTACAATAAAGTTACTATGAAGTTTTAGGGATCAATTCAATATAACATTTAAGCATGGCACAAGAACAATATAGGTCGAGGTGAAGTTAGCTAGGGCCATGAAATTGTACCATTGATGAATTAAATCTTGTAATTGTTAATAATGCATTAGAGACATCCTTTTGTTCCTACAATCAAACGAACTTTACGTATTTTTTTTAGAGAAAATAATAAAAGTTAATATTTTAATGTAGTATTAATTGAGTTGTGTATTAATTATATATATATATATATATAAGCTTTATTATGAATTCTTATAATTTGTTGAACATAAGTCTCTTAAAAACAAATTAAGAATAATTTTGAGAGGTAAAACAATTATAATTATTTGCGTTTTCTTTTGTTGTTGAGGGAGATAAGCTAGAAGCAAAGTAAATGGTTCAGAATATTATTGCTGTAAATTACCTAGTTAATTAAATGACAAAATCCCACATAAGATAAAAATAGTAAGGATTAATGGTTAATATATGGTTATGAGTCTCATGACATTAACGTATTTATTATTTGGTAATTTCCGAAATAAAATGAACAAAAAAGTTGTTGTTGGCAACGAAACAAAAAAGTCAAACGGCAACACTGCTTAGGTTCGGTGACAAATTGTCAGCAAACTTGTCAGTGTTACACGATTCGGGCTAAGAATTGCAAAAACTACTGACATTGACAAGCTAAGAATTGCAAAAACTACTGATATTGACAAACGGCAACACTGCTCAGGTTCGGTGACAAATTGTCAGCAACTTGTCAGTATTACACGATTCGGGCTAAGAATTGCAAAAACTACTGATACTGACAAGTTAAGAATTGCAAAAGCTACTGATATTGACAAATTGTCAGCAGTCAGCAACATAAAATTAGATCCATTAAGCCAATACAGCAACATAAAATTAGACTAACTTTCTTCTTTATAAGCACAACAATGCCAATGGCACATAATAGGTTAGAGAGTATTCCAACTTCTTCTTCCCTCATAACTCATTATTGACTCACGCTCTGAATGTTTTACTGTTATTCTAACTAAATTCCTTTTTGTTTCAGAATTCAGCAAGTTGTGCTGGTCCTACAACTCATTGCTGAAGTAGTTGGGTCCCTTGCCAGCTTTGTTGTTCAACTCATACGGTTAATACGTATCTGACCTCAAAGTAAGTTGTCTTTCTTTGCAGACTTTACTGTAAGAATGAAATGCATTTTTGCTTCTAAATCCGTTGTTTATTTTAATTTCTTCAGAAAAAAGAAAAGGCTTTAGAAGATTTATTTATCTTGGTGATCTGTGTTTTTTATTTATTTATTAATTTTATCTTAGTTATCATTGTTTGGCGTGAGATTTATATTATTAGGGAGAATTGAATGTTTTCCTTTCTCGCATAAGTTTATACTGTTTATTTGATTTTCTGGAAGTTTTTCAAAATATTCATTCTTCTATATCATCTGATTTTAGTAGGAAATATGTCAACCATTTGTTATTGTGAATTTTACAATGGACTTTTAAGTAATTAAATAAAGAGCGCGTGTGCACAAGCAGTTGGGCCTTTTGTGACTTGGCCATATAGACTGTTGCTCTCTCTCTCTCTAACCTTTTGTGCCTTATCGGTCTGCTATAAAAAAAAAGAACCAGAAAGTTTAGAAATTGTTTTTGACATATATACATATATATAATATATGGTGTAGTTTTCGTGGGTGCATACATCTTTAATTGTGAGATGGGTCATTGCCTTTTAGCTTGGAAAGGATTTTTACTCATACGTCTCGGCTGAAAATTGGTACAGTATCTTTTCCTTAGCACGTAGCTCGGAATTTGGGTTTGCTTCGTTTTTTTTATGCCGAATTTCCGCCTTTCTGCATTCTGGGTTTCTTTGTCATCAGATATTTAGCTGTGGTGTCGATCCTGGTAATCTGTGTTGTATGTGAGATTTATATCATTTTTGTGAAAAAAAAATTGCTTTCGTTTTCTCAGCTCGTAATTGTTCTATTTGATTTTAAGTATTTTGGGTCTGGGGCACTCCTCAAAAAAAGTCTCCTCTGTCGCTAGCGAAAGTTTGGTTCTCCAACTTCTCCTAGGCTGAGGAAGAGCCGGTCCCTTCTTTTGAAGGCTAGTCAGTCCCTATTTAGCCACCATTTGGTTGCTACAGGCTAGTGGGTTTTTCTTGTGGGGGTCTGGGAAACACTTTTATTTCTTGGTCTCATGGAGGAGATTACGGTGGGATGGGATAATATGTCCCTGCAGGGGACCGGAGGAAGATAAGTTTGATCTCCGGTCTGATATGGGGTCAAAGGAGTTTATTCTTGCTGCAAAGTTTTACACAAAAAGGATCCTTAACGTTGATGCCGTAGCTCGTAATTTCTCTCAACTATGGCGTACCCGAAACGGTTTTAAGATTAAAGATCAAGGTAATCACATTGTTCTCTTCATCTTCGAAAATAAGTTTGACTGTGACAGAATCTTCTCCTCTCAGCCCTGGAGTTTCGATAAATTTTTAGTAGTTTTTCAGAGGTACGATAACAGCATCCATGTCCGAAATCTGAACTATGAGAGAGTTCCTTTCTGGGTGCAAGTTTATGATATCCCAATCACTTTCATGAACAAAACGGTGGCTGAAGGATTATGTTCAGGTATTGGGGAAATATGTCCTTCTGAGTTCTTAGTCATGGAAGGGGGCGATCATGTTCGTGTCCGTGTGATTATGGATATTTCAAAGCCTCTGAGTCGCGGTCGTAAAATCACTCTCGATGGGGGTACCACGGGATGGGTCTCTTTCAAGTACGAAAGGCTGCCCAGCGTTTGTTATTGGTGTGGTTGTTTAAATCATAGTGACAAAGATTGTGAGAGATGGATCACCAGTGAAGGCACACTCACGGTGGAAGATCGGAATTATGGGGCGTGGCTACGTGCTCCTTTATCAAATCAAATTCGAAAATCCACCATTGCAGTTCCGGGTTTCTATAAACAGAAGAAAGAATCAAAGATTTCTAAAGAAGCCGGTTATGAACCTTTTCCAACATCTCATCAAGCTTCCTCGCCGGAGTTCGGAGTCCCAACCACACCACTGGAAAAGGTAACCTCGGGTACCCTGTTTTCAAATATTTCAAATATTGCTGCAAATCCTGTTGTCAGGGAATTGGAAGATCCTCCGTCGGTTTTTGGGGAACAGCAAAGTTCAATTAGAAAATTTGGGAATACTTTGTACAAAACTGTTGCTGAAAAGGAAAAAGGTGAAGTGATGGAAGCTGCGGATGGAAATATGGAGTTGTTTAATATTAAGGAGCCTGCCACTTTAGCCAAGTCTAGGGACCAATTAGGAGGTGTATTTAAAAGTCCAATTCAGGCCTCAGACTTGGGTAATGTGCTAGGAGCTGTAAAGGGAAATTTGGAGTCTTTCATAAAAGTGGAGTTGGCCTCTTTAGCCAAGCCCAGGGACCAAAAAGGAGGTGTATTTGTAAGCCCATTTCAGCCCTTAGTCATGGGTGAGTCTAGGGACCAATTAGGAGGTGTATTTGAAAGTCCAATTCAGCCCTCAGACTTGGGTGATGTGCTAGGAGCTGTGAAGGGAAATTTGGAGTCTTTCATAAAAATGGAGTCTGCCTCTTTAGCCAAGCCCGGAGACCAAAAAGGAGGTGTATTTGTAAGCCCATTTCAGCCCTTAGTCACGGGTGAGTCTCCATTACCTATCAGTAGGACAGTTAGACCCCCTTTTGTTGACCTGACAAATACTTTGGACTTGCCCATGTGTACCTCACTTCCATCAAAGCCTTCATGGACTCGCATTAACCGTTTATCTTCTGAACCTGAGGAAACATTGAAGGTTTTCATAGGAAAAAAGAGGGTTTCCCAGTCCAAGAAAAATCAGCAAGGAGGTTCAAAAAAAACAAAGTTGGTATCACAGATTGATGAAGAAAATGCAGTCACATTGGTGGAGGCTGGTTCCCAGCCCCGCCAAGATCAATGAATCTCATTTGTAGGAACTGTCGGGGGCTTGAGAACCGGTAGACAGTTCAGGAGCTTGGAGAATTAGTCCGGGCACAAGATCCCTCAATCGTGTTTTTAGCCGAGACATGGTTGGAAGAAGCAAGGCTAAGCAACATTCGGGATTCTCTTCAGCTCAGTCATTACCACGGAGTTTCAAGGACTACTTGTGGGGGTGGTTTAGCAATATTTTGGAAGGAGGGTTTCATATTAGATATTGAATCCTCATCTCAGAATCATATAGATGCGGTGATAAATAAAGGAAAGGACAATGCTTGGCGTTTCACAGGAATTTATGGAGCACCAGAAACGCATTTGCGAACTGAAACGTGGGAGTCGATTCATGGTCTGCAGAGATATGGAACTTTGCCATGGCTGTGTGGAGGCGATTTCAATGAAATTTTGAAATCTCATGAAAAGAGTAGAGGTAGACTTAGACCCTATGGTCAGATAGAGCAGTTCCGTGGTGTGCTGGACGAGTGCAACTTATTGGATCTTGGCTTTACTGGAAATAAGTTCACTTGGTCTAGGTGTTATCCGAATGGGGGTATGGTTTGGGAAAGGTTGGATCGAGCTGTGTGCACAGCGGAATGGTATGATTTATTCTCGGCAACGTGTGTAAATACTTTGACTTGTGTGTCTTCAGATCGTAATCCAATTTGCATTCGTCTTGGGGGGTTTGAAGTTAAGAGCATGAGACCTTGGCGCTTTGAGCAAATGTGGCTTGAGGATTCGGGATGTAGAGATACAGTGGTGCAAACTTGGGATAGATTAGTTTTGGGCTCTCCCATGGAATTGGTAGTTGCAAAGTTGGGGGCTTGTCAACAGAGTCTCTTGAATTGGAGTAGAAACTCTTTCTGTCATGTGAGACGAGAGATTTTTGAAAAAAAGAAGTTGCTGAAAGTGGCGGAAAGTGAAGCTGCCCAAGGGAGACAGGTGTATCGATTCTTAAAGCTTAAGTCGGATATTGTGGATCTCCTCCGATTAGATGAAAAAAATGTGGCAGCAGCGAAGTAAGGAGCATTGGATGATTTCCGGTGATCGTAATTCCAAGTTCTTCCATACAAGAGCCTCGCAACACTTTCGTCGCAATAAAATTGTGGAGCTCCGAAACTCTGAGGGTGTGTGGGTTTCTGGTGAAGGAAACATATCTTTGATGGTTCGAGATTATTATAAAAATTTGTTCCTTTCGTCTAGGCCGCCGGAAGTGGATGAAGCTGTTCAGTCCATAAAATCTGTTGTTACCGAAGATATGAATAACAGTTTGATTAGCCCCTTTTCTCGGGTGGAAATCGAGTGTGCTTTGAATCAAATGGCTCCCCTTAAAGCTCCTGGTCCCGACGGAATGCCTCCCATCTTTTTCCAAAAATTTTGGAGTGATATTGGCGACGATGTGGTTCGGGCAGTGTTATTTTGCCTAAACTCTAGCAGCCTCTTTTCAGGTCTGAATCATACTTTTATTTCTCTTATTCCTAAAGTTAAAAACCCTGAATATGTCTCTGAATTTCGTCCCATTGCTCTCTGTAATATTTTATATAAGCTTGTATCAAAAGTGTTGGCTAATAGGTTGAAAAAAGTCTTACCTCATATCATCTCAGAATCTCAAAGTGCTTTTCAATCCAATAAGGCAATCTCTGATAATATCCTAGTGGCTTTTGAGACTCTCCACCATATGAAGCGAAAGAAAGGGGGTAAGGTAAGTCACTTAGCTCTAAAGTTGGACATGAGTAAAGCTTACGATAGATTGGAATGGGTGTTTCTCAAAAAGGTGTTGGAGAAAATGGGTTTTCATGGGAGGTGGGTCGGCTGGATTATGGAGTGCATTACATCTGTGACTTACTCGGTTATGATAAATGGCAAGCCTTCAGAACCTTTTTCCCCAACTAGAGGCATTCGCTAAGGGGATCCCCTCTCCCCCTACCTTTTCCTTCTTTGTTCGGAAGGTTTTATTGGCTTGCTTGAGTAGGCAGTGGCTGCAAAGTCCCTTGAGGGTTTCTCTCTTTGTAAGTATGGGCCGAAAATTTCCCACCTTTTGTTTGCCGATGATAGTCTCCTCTTTTGTCGTGCTAGAGTGGCTGATGTTTCAAAAATTCTAGAGATCCTAGGGAAGTATGAGAGAGCTTCGGGGCAGAAAATAAATGCAAACAAAACCACTATTTTCTTTGGTGGTAATGTGACGGAGTCAGCTAAGTTACAAGTGCAAAGTCTCTTGGGGGTTCCGGAAGTAAGGGAGTATGAGAAATACTTGGGTTTGCCGGCGGTTGTGGGAAGACACAAAAAGGCGAGTTTTAATTATATAAAGGATCGTGTTTGGGGAAAACTGCAAGGTTGGAAGGAAAAACTTTTATCCCAAGCCGGTAAGGAGGTTTTGCTTAAAGCCATGGTCCAAGCTATTCCGACTTTTGCTATGAGTTGTTTTCGCCTCCTGGTTGGTCTTTGTCAAGATATTGAGATGCTTGTCCGTAAGTTTTGGTGGGGTCAAAGGGGGGATCGTCGAAAAATTCATTGGAAGAAATGGGAGGTGTTATGCAAACCTAAAGAAGAGGGTGGCATGGGTTTTAATGATTTATGCAAGTTTAATGAGGCTTTGCTCGCAAAACAAGTGTGGAGGTTGGCTCATGATAAACATTCACTGTTTTACAAGGTGTTTAATGCTAAGTTTTTTCCTCATGGGTCCATTTTTGAAGCCACCACTTCTTCGGGGTCTTATGCTTGGCAAAGCATTTTGAAAGCTAGACATTTAATTGAAGCGGGGGCAAGATGGAGGGTTAGAGATGGCAAACTTATTAGAATTTTCAGTGACAAGTGGCTGCCATGTGGGGATGGAGTTTTATCTCCCTCCTCGGGTGAGCTTCATCCAGGGGCTACAGTTTCCGAGCTTATAAATCGGACTTCGGGGTGGTGGAACATTCAGCTGATTGATCGATGCTTTCACCCTCCCGATGCAGCTCAGATTAAATCTCTTCCGCTTTGCTCTACTCCCCAATCTGATGTGTTGATATGGCCACTTGAAAAATCTGGAAAGTATTCAGTTAAAACCGGGTATAGTTTGCTGTGTGTTGTTCAGGATCCTGTTGAAAGTTCGCTCCAAGTCAGTATGGATGAGCGGGGCTTTTGGAAAAAGCTTTGGAAAATTCCGGCCCCTGGAAAAATTAAGCACTTTCTTTGGCGGGCATGTACAAATTCTCTAGCAACAAAAGAGAATTTGGTGAAACGTAAAATCTTAACTGATGCTACTTGTTCTCGCTGTTTGGTTGCTTCTGAGGGCAGCCTTCATTCTCTGTGGAGTTGCAGCAGCTTAAAGGAGGTTTGGGAGAAGGACTTTGGCTGGATTTTTAGTTCTGGCGCAACCTTTACTTCCTTTAAGGAGTTGGTAGAGCTAGTCTTCACAAAGCCTGAGTCAGTTGCTCTGTTTGCCACGACAGCGTGGTCTGTGTGGTTTCATAGAAATAAAACCAGGTTGAATGAAAATACCAGACCTTTGGGCCAGCTTGTTGGCTTTGCGCGTGACTATATCCGCGATTATAGGTCTCAAAAGCATTGCTCCACCTCTGTCCGTGAAGTTGCTTCAAAGAGATGGTGTCCGCCTGAACGTGAGGTCTGGAAGATTAACTTTGATGGGGCTATGTTTGGCGAATCTGCAGATGCTGGCATCGGGGTGGTTATTCGGAATTCCAATGGCGAGGTGAGGGACGCTCTGGCTGAGAAGATCAGTAAACAACCCTCTGTGGAGACGCTGGAGCTGCTGGCTGCCAGACGTGCTGCTCTTTTCTCCCAGGAACTTGGTCTGAATAGGGTGATTTTTGAAGGGGATTCGGAGTTGGTAATGAAGGCCCTTCAATGGGGTGGCTGGGATCTCTCTTCGGGTGGTCATCTTATCCAAGATTTTTTATGTATTGTAAACTCCTTTGCGAGTATTTCTCTCTCTCAGGTCTGCAGGCGGGGTAATACGGTAGCACATGCCCTTGCCGAGAGAGCTAGGCATTGTTTTCCTATTTCAGTTTGGATGGAATCCTATCCATTGGACATTTCCTCTTTTGTATTAGCTGATTTTCAGCCTCGGGTTGTTTAATGTTATCAGTTCTCTTTCTCAAAAAAAAAAAAAGTATTTTGGGTCTGATATGGTTTTTTTTTTTTTTTTTTTTGGAGAAAAATCTGTATGGGGTTGTTATAATATTTTAATAGAATGAATTGTAGAATAGAGAGTCAGATGTAGAGAGGATTTGTAAATTTGAAAAAAAAAAACATATTAAGGGCGAAATTAGAGAAATTATAAAAGATAGGTGTGAATGTCAAATAGATATTCTTTCTTATAAATTTTATTTGATTCTAGGAGGAAGTAAATGTCATTAATATTTGGCTTTGTTGTTTTGAGAGGATAAAGTTCTAGCCCTGGGCAGATTGGTGTTATATTATATATATCTTTATTTTTCGCAAATTGTAATTACAGATGTTATTGTGAATTTTATAACGGATTCCTCAAAAATTGTTCTCAGAGTAAAATTTGTATCTGGATTCATAGGCTGTTTAAGCAATTGCGGCCTAGTAATCTGTATATGGTTGCTGATGGAGCATAGCTAGAGTCTTCTATTCAATTTTTCTTTTCTTTTTCTTTAAAAAAAAAAAGAAACTTTTGTTTTGGTGGGCAACTGGGCTAGTGTAGTTTTGTTCCATAGTTTCTTTTGCTAATGTCATTTGAAGATTAGTCAAGATGACTTTACTTTGTTATTGAATGATGAATTTGCTGTTCCAAAGTGTTTTTTACTTTTGGTAAAACTAATTGATATGCGCTTCTTTGCCTATACATGGTTCTTCTGGGAACACACATCTCCTTATGTGATCAAAACACACATTTAAATCCTTATCTTATGTCTGGTTGTTAAAAAAAGGTAGACAAAGTTCTGAACTTTGCAGTTTGGAACATTCCAGCATGTAAAAAATAAGGTACTAAATTAGAACAAACAGTTTTAAAAAGGTCAAGATCAGTTAATGAACATATGAGCAGTCATGTCCATGGTATAGTGTTAAATGGATAAAAATGAGTGGTTTTTAAAGTGTTGTGATATTCATTTTCCAAGCTAAAGCCTGTTGAGCAAAGTGAACTGGCTGGTTATCCTATATGATGACTGATAACTATATAAGAAGCTGGTTTTAAGTGTTGTCATTGCATTAATTTTTAATATGCTACTTCACCAGTGTAGTTTGATGTCAGTAGGATGGTTCATTTTGAGTTGGCTTGATGTTGTGGACTGATGAGTTTTCTAAGGAATACTGTGATCTTCACAAATTTCTGTTCATAATCATATTATTGACTCTGATCTATTGGAACTAAATGGTTTAATTATTTCATGATTGGCTTTGATGTATTGAGAATTAAATTTAGCCAAGATAAATTGGGGTTAGATATGTCCCTTATTTTGGGCAAATTGTAATTACAGAGTTATTGTGAATTTTACAATGGACTCTTCAAAAGGTAGTCCTTAGAAGTAAAAATTTGAAGGAAATTATTTTGATCCTGATACATAGGTTATTTTAACAACTGCTGCCTAGCAGGCTTTGTATCTGGTTTCCGACAGAGCATAAGTAGAGTATCCCATACAGTTTTTTAAATGCAACTTGTGGGCAAATGGGAAATTGCTATTTGGCTCCTCAAGTTCTTTTGTTTGAGTCATTGGAAGACTAGCCAACATGGCTTTGCATTGTTTTTGGATGTTGAATTGGCTGCTCCATAGCTTTTGTACTTTCTGGTAATATGAGATGTTTTGAGCCATTTAAATATTTTGGTAAAACCAATTGATGTGTACTTCTTAGCTTATATATGGTTGTTCTAGAAACAAAGAGACACCTTCCTTATGTGATCAAAACGCATGCATTTAAGCCCTTAAATTTATGTTTGTTGTCTAGTAAGATAAACAAAGTTCTGAACTTTGCAGTTTGGATCATTTCAGCATATGAAAAATAAGGTACTGAACTAAACCAGGACAAATAGTATGAGGAAGGTCAAGATAGGTAGATGAACACATGAGCAGCTCTGTTTGTGTTAAGTGTATCAATGAGTAGGTTAAAGTGTTCTAATATTCTCACTTTCCTATTTCTGGTATCTTATGTGCTACTGCACTGGATTAGCTTAATGGCAGTAGGACAGTCCATTTTGAGGTGGCTTGAGGATGAGGACTTATGTGATGAGTTTACTATTGAGTAATGTTTCCTAGCTAAAGGCTGGTTATCCTATATGATTGACTGATTAGTATATAAGAAGCTGGTTTTAAGTGTTGTGTGGACAAGACAATCTCCAAATGATAGCTGTGAACGTCAACCCTGTCTGAGCCTCCAGTGTACTATGTAATATGTAGGCTTCTTGTTTATCCATGCTCTCTTTTTGCTTGTTGGTTTGTTTGAATTACGTGTTATGAATTGTCTCTTCTGTGAGGTTTGCAATATATATATTGTGTGGATGTGTTTTACTTTTTAAGGTTTTATAATTTAGTGAAAAAATGAAAACGATATTTAGTCTAATACTTGTTGAAGAGTGATTATGAAAATTGAACTTTGAAGTGTTTGATTTCCTGATTGTTTTAGCAGAAGTCACGCTCACATTTTTTTTTTCCTCCGAGGTTTATGAATAATAGTGTGGATCTGGGCCTTTTTATTTCTGCCGCACGCTTTGGAAAGTTTTAATAGGGAAAATTTATTTGGGCCTCTAAAAACAAAAATTTGGGCTTACAAAATAAAGATGTAGATTTGGATTTGTATGGATTTTATAGAAGTCTGATCGCCAATTTGAGATTGTGATTGATCATTGATGCGTATGTACAAGAGTAAATTGTAAATTACACCTATAAATTTTTATAGTATTTAGATTTTACACTTTAAAATAAAATATAGGTCTAATTGATTTGTAGAGAGATATAAAGCAAGACTCATAGCTAAGGACTACACTCAATAAGATAGGCTTGATTATTCTTTCTTACTTTCTTTCTTTCTTTCTTTCTTTTTTCTTAAATTTATTTTTTATAATAAATGTTAATTTCTCTTTCTATCTCTTGTATAATTGTGCAAGTGGCCTTACGTTGAAATTTCCAAATGGCAACGTGACACATAAAACTTTCAATCACCCGGCACCTTGATAAAGCATAAAATTTCCAAAGCCAAGGAGTGATTTTGTTTTAGTCCAATGAATAAGGATTAAGTGTGCGTTTGGCATGATTAATTTTGTCAAATTATTTTACTATTCAACTTATTTTTACTTCTATTCATGGGCCTTACTGCACTTTTTGGTACTATTTTAGCAAATTTTTACTTTTATTTACAATATTTTTAATAAAAAGTTTTTAATTTCAGCAAAATAAGCGGATTTCAAACAGTTTGTAAAACAATTCCAAAACATAACGTACTGCTAAAATTTTCAATGAATAAAATAATGCTCCTTGAGTTTAAGGCACCTAAATTTATCCACTAGGAAACAACTAATTGATTGTAACTGGGACTATAAAATAAATAGTAAATTACAAAATTGGTTCATATCTTTTACACTATATTTTAATTTGGTCTCTAACATTTCAATTATATCAATTTGATCCTTAACTTTTTCAGTGTTGTGTTAATTTGGTCTGTGTCGTTATCACTTGGATGGAAAAAATGATGTGTCAAATGAAATAATAAAAAATGATTTTTCATGTCACATCAGCAACCAACTATTCCGCAACGTTAGGTTTTTTTTTTTTTTTTCTCTCTCTCTCTCTCTCTCTCTCTCTCTCTCTCTCTCTCTCTCTCTCTCTCTCTCTCTCTCTCTCTCTCTCGTCACCACCAACCAAACCCATCTTCATCTCTTCTCCCACATCCTCAAGTTTGAAATGGGTGTTTCTCCTAGCCCATTAAAACCTGGCAATTGTTTATACTGTTACAGAGGCTCTTTACGAGATTTGGAGGAAACGCTATACAAAAGCTTTAATTCTTTTACATGTGGACTAGATGTGTAATATATTATACCATAAACAAAAACTAGCCTGGGAGACTTTGGTTGTTTTGAAGATCTAGAAGTGCTATCAGGGATGTTCCACAATCTACGATATCGAGTTGCGCTAGTGCCAGAAATAATATTTCGAGAAATGCAGAAGGAAATTGAAGCAGCAAATAAAATTTTGTGCACCTAAAGTGGAATCCCATGATTTTCAACTATTTTCGTTCATTTATTTTTCTTCTGTTAAATATTAGCATTGATACACCATGTTGAATATGCTAGTATGAATATGGAAGCGAAAGCATAAAGTATAAAACACAATAATACATGAGGGTTACGTGATTTAACCTAATGACCTACATCTACGAAGGAAACCCTAAAGGGTTACATCAATAATATATTAGAGTGTAGTACAAATTAATCTTGTGTTACAATGAATCATAACATGTGTATATATAGTAAATTAAACCCTAGACTAACAGACTTTTAGTACAAGTAGGAGACTTGGCTTACACACAAAGTAGAATTAAGTTTGGGCCTATGCTAATGGGCTAATATATTTCTAACACCCCCTATCAAACTCAAGATGGAAGCTTGATGAAATTTTGAGATTTGATAAGGTTGAGAAGATCCCTTATATGAAGTTTGGTTCTGTGATGGTAGTTTGAGGAAGGCAATGGTCTTACAGTATTGATGCGACTTCTAACGGTGGCATGACTATTCCAAAGAGTTTTGACAGTAACAATAAAAAGCCAAAGAAGATGAACGCAGCAAAAAAACACCGAGGAAGACAAAGATTGCTCTTAAATATACCGTAAGGACAGAAAACCATGGCCACAAGAAAGTGGCTCTAATATCATGTTAAATATTAGCATTGATACACCATGTTGAATATGCTAGTATGGATGTGGAAGCGAAAGCATAAAGTATAAAATACAATAACATACGAGGGTTACGTGGCTCAACCTAACGGCCTATATTCACGGAAGAAACCCTAAAGGGCTACATCAATAATATATTAGAGTGTAGTACAAATCCTATATTACAATGAATCATAACATGTGTATATATAGTAGACTAAACCCTAGACTAATAGATTTTTAGTACAAGTAGGAGACTTGGCTTGCACACAAAGTAGAATTAGGCTTGGACCTATACTAATGAGCTAATATATCTCTAACATGTTCCTTTTTTTTTCATTTTGCCTCTCCTACTTTTAGTTTCTATCCTTGTAAATATTGAGTGTCTAATTTTCTCTTGTATTGTTTTTGTCCGTTAATAAAAAATAATAATACAAAGGGATACAAATACACAGTAAATTGATTTTTTCTTTAAAATATTTGTTTCAAAATTCCAAAAAATTGAAAAATTTTGTTGCCTGAAGAGTGAAAACTCTTGTTAACTAACGAGAGAGAGAGAGAGAGAGAGAGAGATGAGTTGGGAATTTTGGTTATCACATCTCTTAGATTTAATTTGGTTTAAAAAAAAAAAAAACCTAACGTGGCAGTATAGTTGGCTGCTGATGTGGCATAAAAAATATTTTTTTTATCATTCAGTTTGACACAATTTTGGTTATCACATCTCTTAGATTTAATTTGGTTTAAAAAAAAAAAACCTAACGTGGCAGTATAGTTGGCTGCTGATGTGGCATAAAACATATTTTTTTTATCATTCAGTTTGACACAATTTTGGTTATCACATCTCTTAGATTTAATTTGGTTTTAAAAAAAAAAACCTAACGTGGCAGAATAGTTGGCTGCTGATGTGGCATAAAAAATATTTTTTTTATCATTCAGTTTGACACATCAGCTTTTTTCATTTAAGTGATAACGGTAGGGATCAAATTGACACGACACTGAAAAGATTAAGGACCAAATTGACACAATTGAAAGGTTAAAGACCAATTTGAAATATGGTGTAAAGGATAGGGGCCAATTTTGTAATTTACCCTAAAATAAAATATAGATCTATTGGGCTAAGACTATACTCAACAAGATGGACTTGATTACACTGAATTCTTTTCACACAAGCCAACAAGGATAATTTTAAAAAAGGATCAAAATTAAATTTCAAATGCAATTTTGATTTAATCTTGTATTTTTACTAGTAGCTATATATTTATTTATATATTTTTCTTTAAAAGACTATATATTTATTTAATTTGATACACTTTTTTAGAATGTGTTTATATATATAGACAAGCTTAGGTACAAATTTTTATTTTTTGTACTTTATGTTAATTAAAATTAAACACATTATTGTAGTGACCAATAAAATATAAATAATGTTATTTTCCCTAAAAAAATTACATTTAGAGTAATCAATTGTTTGAATTTAGATAAAAAGCATAAAGTACAGCACTTAATTACGTCAAAGTTTAAACTCATAGGCAAGATATCAAACTTTCCAAAGGGTTGACATAAAGCTCACCTGAGTTATATATTAATCAAATTTTGACTATCTATATATAAATCAAATTTTGCCAGGTTGGTTGTTGGTATGGTTGGTAGGTAGCTTTTTTGTATTTTTTTTCATTTTTTGGGAAACATCAAATGAGTTCATAGCTAAGTCATCCTCCTCTTCCTAGTCATCATATGCTATGGATATCAATTACAGTCAAACTTACGCATTTGCTTTTAGAGCAAATGATAAAAATTAGCAATTTTTGACGTAATATTAACTATTAATTGAGATATATACCGTTGGTAGAGGCTTATTTAATTTGGTGTGAATCTTAGAATTTGATGTATAAATATTTTTTGAATGAATAATGTGTTGTATATAAATCTCTTAAAAACACATCAAGACTAATTTCCTGTGATTCGCGGATTCTCCTACCATTTTGTTCGGCCACCTAAAGTATGGCTCATTCTCGATTTTCTCCAACACCCGGTGTACTGGCTCTCGAAATGTGGCATGGACAGCCTGTGTGTCGGCTGCTCCAGATTGCCCTGCAAAATCTCTCCTCGGGCGAGTGCTGTTATATCGGTCCGGCCTGGGGTCCCTCCTCTCCTGAGGGGCGGCCTTCTCCTTTCCTCTGTCCTGCAGTTGGTCTTCCTCCACTGGTTTGTACTTGTCGATCCAATCCATCAGTCGGCGCACACTGGTGGCAGGCTTGCTTGTTAGGGACTTCCTTAGGCCATGTCCGATTGGGAGACCATTTTTGAAGGTGCTGATGGCGACGTCATCGAAATTGCCTTCCAGTTCATTGTACACCTCCCAGTATTGGCCTGAGTAGGCCTTTAAAGTCTCTCCATCATGTATAGTTAGAGATAGTAACGCGCTCAAGGGCCGAGGCTCTATGTTGTTTGTAACGAAGCGGGAGCCAAAGGCCCTAGTCAGCTGTCTGTACGAGCTTATGGAGTTCGCTCTCAAGCCGTTGAACCACCTTATCGCCACTGGACCCAAGCTGGAGGAGAAAACCTTGCACATCAATGCTTCGTTCTTAGAATGGACAGCCATCCTCTGGTTGAACTGGCTCACGTGCTCCACGGGGTTCGTTTTGCAGTTATAGATGGAGAAGATTGGCTGCTGGAACTGCCGAGGAAGTGCAGCCCCTTCTATATGGCGTGTGAATGGTGACTTGGACAGTTGATCCAGTGCCCTGCTCATGGCATCGTACCCCAAGCCCTTAAGGGATAGGCTTTTACGCTTGCGCTTTCGATAGTGATCCTCTTCATGAGAGAAGGTCTTGCTTGGAGGAGTTCTCGATCTTTGCCGATAATCTCCGTCGCTCTCATCGTCAGAGGGCAGGTCGGGGCTAGGCTCAGATCGCCTCCGTTGCGCATGGCGTAGCCTCCTTTTCAAGTCATCTATCTCTTGCTGCATGGCTTGCTCGCTGTTCTACCCTTGGGTCACGTGGCTCCCCACCTTCTTTGGTCATATGACCCGGTTGTTGTTTTGTCTCTGTGGCACATGACTGTCCCCACGCGAGTAGCTGCTGCTGGTTTAAGTGGTGTGTACACTTCCCTTTCGAAATCTCCCATTCTCTTCATTTCAGTCGTGCTCAGGGTTGGCGAAGTTACCCTGGTGCTAGGGCTTGACCGGTTCAGGCTGATGAGGGCTTGCTTGATGAGGGCCGGATCCTACCATGCTTGATCTTTACCCTTACTAACGCACAAGTTCTCCCTAGAGACGGTACCAATTGTAGGGACTAGGTTTGAGCACTTTTACTGTTGAGAGAGTGGACTCAAGCCTAGTTAGCCCAGTACAATGAATTTGTAGAGAGCGGGTTCAAGAACTAGGCCCTAGCGAGGGATGCAATGGCCAGGCCTGGTTGCGTGTGGATTGAATGGCATGAACGTGGGTTAAAATACGCAATGGTGCTCCTCAGCTCTTCTCTCAGGAGCTTGCGATTCTTATTACTTACTTCGTGATTGGTTCCAAGAGTTTTTGGGAGAATACCGGTTGCTACCGTATTCCTTCTCCTCTTTTTTCTTCCTCCCCTTCATCTAGAGGGATTCTTTACATTATATATCCCCCCCTCAACTGATCCTAGCCCTACATTTGTTGATCAACCAGGCCGCTATTTGAATTCTTGTCCCATCAACCGCCTTTCCATCCTTCTTGTGGGTTGCGGCAACCAAGGCAACGCTGTTTAGGGGTCATCTCCTAATTAATGCAGCCAGAGCGTTAATTATGGGCATTTAATGTGGTGTTGACAGTTCGTCCTGGACTTGCTCCTCCACCATGCTTCCATGGCTGACATGTTGCACTTGTCCTTTCTCTTTGGATGCTTAGGAAGGCTATTCCTGGTGGCTGATTACTTCTTCTCCCAACGATCTCGGCTGGCCAAGGACGACATCATCCTCGGCGATGTTTCTTGGCATCTTGGGCTACCTGTGTTCCTTCTCGGACATTCCTTGATCCTCGGCATGGACTTTGGGCTGAATATAAGATGGGCCGGGGTTGTCAGATTATCAGGCCCCACAGATAATTTGATGTAGATATTTTTTCTTTTTGAAAAGGGGTTATGTAACATAGAAAATTTAGCTTTTTATGTTAAAATAGATAAGAATTTTTGCACTAGGAATTTTTGTTGTTACTCAACTTATTGATTTTTGTAACTGTGTTTACCATTATTGGTCTTTGTAACTGCATTTTGGGGTGTTCATTTTTTATTTATGGTAGACAATATATATATATATATATATATACATACACACACACATATATACATTATATAATTTTTCCCTAAGTCAGAATGTTCATTTGAACACCCTAACCATAACATGGAGCCGCGCCTAATTTTGTAATATAATATATTTCTGTGAACATTTTAATTAAGGCTTCTTTAGGCCTATATTCAAGAAAAATTAGTAATAATAAGAACCATTTTGTTAGCAAATAAAATGCATTGTGTATTAAAAAGACCCTTCTAATACTCACAAAACACAAAAAGTGAAGGTGAAGATACAAAATTAAGTTAAAAAAGTCCCCACTGACACATTTACATACCTAGTCAGAACCTTTTATTTTACTAACACTATACTACTACCATGATGGCATTATCACGTGTTTTGTTAAATTTTTATTATTATTTTAATTTCCAATAGTTTATTTAATCAGGATTGTTTGGGAATATTTTTATTAGTTATTCTTATAGAATAATTTACTTTATATTAGTACTAATTTATTAAGTTATGTGATAAATAGATGTTTATTTGTGAAGATTTAGAGTATAAAGTGATCACATGATTTAGTAAAGTTGTGAGCTTGTTTTTTATATATCAAGTTCTATTGTTCTATTCTTTAAATTTTATTTTAATTAAATTATAATGTTTTATTATAAATCGTGTCTTATTTATTTAGAAGTATTTCTTAATTATAAATATCTATTAAAAATGGATATAAAAACTTTAAAAATAAAGAGAAAACTTGAAAAATAAATTGAATTATAGAAATGATCTATGGATAAATTTGTTACTATTATTAAACAAAACACAACAGAAAATTAGGATGAAAATGTAACAAATGAACAAAAAATTCATAAAAAATAATTAGAAGATAATGAAATTTTACAACAAAAAGATAATAATGAAAATAAATTTTATTTAGTTAATATTTACATATAAGAAAATGCCCCACTTAAAGTTTTCACCTTAGGCCCCAAAAGTTGTTGAGCTGGCCTTACATACTGGGGAAAGAGAGAGAGAGAGACAAACATGTGTAAGGGGAGAGAGAAAAAGAGAATAAAAAAATAAGAAAAAAATTTACCATTTTTGCCGTATAGTTCTACTAATAAAATTGTATTGTTCATGCATGCTAAACTTTTTAGCATTTTTGAAAATTTGATGTGTGAAGTTTTTGGTGTTTGGTGTGCCATGCTAACCTGATGCTAGTGTTCTTAGTGGGTCTATAATATAAAGTATAGGTCTAATGGGTTTGTAGAAAGATACAAAGCTAGACTCTTGGCTAAGGACTACTCTCAACAGGATGGACTTGACTACATTCAGATCTTTTCACGTAAGCCAGCAAGGATTATTTTAGAAAATGATCAAAATTAATAATTTCTATTGCAATATTGATTTAATTGTGTATTTTTACTAGTAACTATATATTTATTTAATTTGGTGCTTTATTTTAGAATCTGTTTATATATGACGACAAACTTAGGTACAATTTTTTATTTGTTGTACTTTAGGTTTCTCAATTAAAATTAAACAAATTATTGTATGATCAATACAATACAAATTATGCTACTTTCCCTAAAACAATTACATTTAATGTAATATATTTTTTGAATTTAAATGAGAAACATAATGTATAGAACCTAAGAAATTGTCTCAAATGTTTAACTCATAGGCAAGATAACATGCTTTCTACAGGGTTGGCATAAACCTCACCAATGGTATCTACCTGGATTTTGGTCTATCTTTATATAAAAATGTGTGTAATTATATATTTGTACATATATGTGTACATGTGTTAGAATTAGTGTCAATTTTTTTTTTTTTGGATGATTCAATAATTACGAGCAGGGGGGATTTCAACATCTAGAAGTAACAATTCAGCTAAAGACATTTGGCATGTGTTAAAGTATTTCAAAACATTTTCTTGTGTAACAACAAAATCTATGTTGAAATGAAAAGGTTGCACCAAATTACCAATGACCTTTAGGTCAATTGGCCTGGCACTTTTGAGTGTTTCAAACGTCCAATGTTTAAATCTTCATCTCTTATTTGAAATATATATATAAATACTATGAAATTACCCAGATCTATTAAGTATACAATTTAAGCAAGGCACATTACCAGACCAATATATAGCAGCTAAGTTATATGGACATAAAACATATAGTCCCTCAACAATGTGTTCTTAAAAGATTTTATTATTATTAAATACTAGTGTAAGTGTTACACACAACAAAATTTTGTTACAATAAAATTATTATGAAGTTTTAGGGATCAATTCAATATAGCATTTAAGCATGGCGCAAGACTAATATATGGGGAGGTGAAGTTAGCTAGCGCCATAAAATTGTATCGTTGATGAATTAAATCTTCTAATTGTTAATAATGCGTTAGTGATCATCCTTTTGTTCCTAGAGTCGAACAAAGAGAAAATGATAAAAGTTAATGTTTTAGTCTAATATTAACTGAGTTGTATACTAATAATATATATATATATATATAATCTTTATTATGAATTCTTATAAGTTGTTGAACATATATCTCTTAAAAACAAATTAAGAATAATTTTGAGAATTAAACCAATTATAATTATTTGCATTTTTTCTTTTGTTGTTGAGGGAGATAAACTAGAAGCAAGCTAAATGGTTCAGAATTATTGTTATAAATTACCTAGTTAATTAAATGACAAAGTCCCACATAGGATAGAAATAGTAAGGATGAATGGTTAATATATGGTTGGTAATTTCCGAACACTAACGGCGCAAGTCTGGCCCCGTTGACTGCAAGTAAGTTCCAGACGAAGACAAACACAAAAATGATACCAGCTTAAGATAAAAAATGATCCAGCTCTGACTATGGAGGTCATAACCGAGAGAGAGGGAGAGAGAAACAACTTACAAATCCAAACCTATACGCAACTCCAAACCTAAAGAAGCACTAAACGACGACTGTAGTACTAAAAATATAAACCTACAAATCCAAACCTGCAAGTAAGGATCACAGGAGTGCCATTTGCGATATTGGTCTCCCTATGGTCTACAACCCAGCTTCCCCTCTATTCCTCCAAGAACCAAAATGCAGCTTCCTCTACTGGATGAGAATGAATATATCTTTTTAACCTGCTCAAATAGTTCTTGGCCTGTTCGTTCTCATAATTACACTCTTTCTTGCGCTTCTCAGGTTTTTAACTAACAACACTGCTATGTTAGTATCTACTATGTGGGTTTTAATTTTACATAACTTGGAGCTTCCAATATAAATAAGTTGAAACAGAGTGTGCACTGCTTCATGCTCTGTTTTTATTGGTTCGTTTAAATTTCGTAGCTTGAATTGTCTGTGGTATGAGGTTTGCATTTTCTTTTTTCATTTTGCAGAATCTATGTTGTGTGGATCTATTGTGATTTGTAATGTTCTATGAATAAAGTGATTTTAGTCCAATACTTCTTGAGGGCTTAGGAAAATTTGAACTGTTTGTTTTTGCGATTGTTTTCGTGCATGTCACGCCCTGTTTTTCCTTTTTCTGTGGATCCAGGCCTTTCTCTTTCTGCTGGTCAGCTTGGGAAGTTTGAATTTTTCTGTGGTTAAGAAAATTTGAACTGTTTGGCTTTCTGATTGTTTTAGTGCAAGTCATATATGCTCTGTTTTTCTTTTTCTCCTTATACTAGTTAGAGTTTATGAATAATGGTGTGGATCTGGTTTATTTAAAAAAAAAAAGGTTTGGGAAAATGTTTTGGGCCTCCATAACCAAATCTTCCATTTTGGGCCCATAAACAAAAAGATGTGGATTTGGATGGATTTTTATAGAAGCCCCCAATCATTTTAGATAGGTTACTATTTTTCATCCTCAATTTTGGGAAATGGTTCTTAGTTGTTTTCCTAATCGCCAATCAGAGATTATGATTGATGCATATCTAATTGCTCTTTTGTATGATCTAGAACTGGGTTTTCATATTTTGGTTTCCCTGACAAACCAAATAACAGTTGTCTTTTTTGGATAAGTTTGCCTTATCCATTTGAGCTATTTTTCCCTTGTGTCCTATCTTCTTCTTCTTCTTTTTTCCTCTCTCTCTCTCTCTCTCCTATGTGGTACAATAGAGTACTTTCCAAAAGCCAGATTTGGGTATAGCATAAGCTTCAAGTCCAAAGACTCCAAACCATTTAATTGTACCAAACACATGTAGATAATTAGTCCAAAATTAACATCTCTAGAGGATGAGAGTTGAAGATGTTTGGATTTAATAGGTTGACCAACAATTTAACCCAACTAGTAAATTTGTTTTGGGCCATTTAACTCAATTAAAAGTACGAATAATTTTTTTCCCCAAAATATAATCCAAACACACTATTCCAATCAATTAATTGCCAATATGATCATAAAGATGAAAACCTTAGTAAAGGAAAATACTTTTTACATATTTTAGTGCCAACCATAAATAAAGGACTAGGAACTAGAAAGAAAATTAAATAAAGGATGAAGAAGCAATGCTCTCATGATGGGTTAGCTTAATAAATAACAAACGAAAACAATAGTGGGAAAGAAAATTAGAAACAAGTGATAGTTTTTTTCTTTCACTATCACTGTTTTACCTAACAAAATTGAATTATTAGAGATTATATAGGATTTCTCATCAAGATTTACTGTAGGTGACTATTAAGGCCTAATTGAGAGAGAGAGAGAGAGAGAGAGAGAGAGAGAGAGAGAGAGAGAGAGAGAGAGAGAGAGAGAGAGAGAGAGAGAGAGAGAGAGAGAGAGAGAGAGAGAGAGAGAGAGAGAGAGAGAGAGAGAGAGAGAGAGAGAGTCCATTATCAATCAAATCCTTGCTTTCCTAATCAATTAAAATTCTTAAGTATATGTAAAACTAAACAGAGAAAAAGAAAATAAAAACTCACCTAAATATGGAGAACTTAGATTTGAGTGTGGAATCAAATGGGATTGAAGATAAGGTAGAATAAAGGGAGAAAAATATGAGACTCATGAGTGTGGCAGTTTTTATTGACAAAAAGGATCCAAAATAATTGTGGTGATAATTGTTTTAAACTTGTAGTTTCCATGAAATTGTATTGTTTTTAAAATTTGAATTTTGGAAAATGTGGACCAGTGGGGAGTTCTAATTTTTTTTTTCCTTGAAAATTATCCTATCTATTATTGTGGTAATTCTTTCTAAAAAAAATATATTATTGTGATAATTTTATGAATTGAGACAAGAATGTGTAGTTATCTCTTCTTCTTCTTTTAAGAAGCATATAAGAAGCTGGTTTTAAGTGTTGTCATTGCATTAATATTTAATATGCTACTGCATTAGTGTAGTTTGATGGCATTAGGACGGTTCATTTTGAGGTGGCTTGATGTTGTGGACTAATGTGATGAGTTTTCTAAGGACTAATATGATCTTCACAAATTTCTGTTCACAATTATATTATTGACCTTGATCTATTGGAACTAAATGGCTTAATTATTGCATGATTGGCTTTGTCATTGGAAGACTAGTCAACGTGACTTTGCAATCTTTTTTAATGTTGAATTTGTTGTTCCATAGCTTTTTTACTTTCTGGTAATATGAAATGTTTTGATCCATTTAAATTTCTTGTGGAGGTTTTTCCTTTTACTTTTTGATCATGTTTTTCAGTGTAATTATTGTGCAAGATATTATATATATATATATATATGTATGTATGTATGTATGAAAGAAGTTCTAGCTCAAAGATGTTCTTCATTTATTATAATTTGAATAAACTTTTTTTTTTTTTTTGAAATGATTTGAATAAACTTTTGACAGGCTTTCAATACAAATATGAAATATGGGCGTGACCATTTATGGCAACCTAATTAAGGCAGCCTAATCACATTTACGCCACTTTCAAAAATGGGCTAATAGAGCTTCAAGAGTCCAAAGCCCAAAAAGCTCCGACTCTTATAATTTTTGATGCGTGGATCGAAGAAAGCCCACATTTCTTGTTGGATATTGTATACACCATACAAAAACCATTTACAACAATGATCAGTAAAATACTATTCTGGGCGCGCCGCAAAATTGAGCTGACGCACAATGATTGATTTTTTTTTTTTATATGTTCTGTTCTAATTTAATAAAAAAAGGTGCACACGTAACTCTGGCATTTTCCTCATGGACCTTTGGGATTTGGTCTGTTTTGATTTTGGACTTGGGTTGTGAAATGACTTATGAATGTTGGGCTTGACTCGTGAGAGTTATATTATTTTTGTGAAATGAATGTTTCTTTTCCTCACATCCTAAGTTATTGAGTTAAATTATTTGAATTTCTGGTTGCTTTTAATATTATTATTACTACATGATCATTATCATATACTTTATTTGATTTTAGGAGGAAATATTTGTCACTAGATTTAATTAATGAATGATATTTGACTTTGTTGTTTGAAAGAATTAGGGTCCATTTGATTGGAAATATAAAAAGAGTAGAATAATAGAAAATATTTTAATTTTCTCTCATAATATTTGCTTGGGAGGATGTAAAAGTGGAGAGATATAATATATAATTTGTATAAATTTATTCTTATATAGAAATAATGTTTTTAATCATTAGATAATTAAAAAAAAAATACTTTTCCATAATATTATATATGTGTGTGTGTGTGTGTGTGTGTAATTTTTATTTTCAGAATCATATACTATATATTTGTATTAAAAGTGAAAACCACCATTTAGTTCCAAAAAAAAAAAAAAACCCACCATTAATTAAGAAAAGAAAAAAAATAAAAAAAAAGAAAAAAAAAAAAGAAGAAGGGTGATACAAGTTGCAAAAGAGAGAAGAAATGAGGGGTTGATGAGAGGTATTAATTGGAGGTAATATAGTAACGCCAATTGCATTATGTTTTCACATTTGTTTTTTCTACAAAATGGAGAGATCTAATTTTGGTAGGCTAGAGAAAAAAATAATTGAGCCCCACCAAAAATCCTCCCAATTTTCTTTCCTTACCAAACAATCCAAAATTCTGTTTTCTCTCTTTTTCTATTCTATCCTCCTTATTTCACCTCCAACTAAACGTAGTTTTAGCCTGAATAGGTTGGGGTTAGATATATATGTGATTACTGATTGTTGGCACATTGTGATTATTGATTTATTGTAATTTTTACAATGGATTACTCCAAAAGTATTTAAGAAGTTGAAACTACTTTTAATAAGAAATTACAGGCAGTAAATTTACCATATGACTTTTGAAATAAACGGATTGAATTTTACTACACTAACAACATTTAAATGAATATTAACTATCACCAATTTGGTATTGTAAATTTACTTATTTAAAAATAAATAAATAGGATTTAAAGAATGTGGACATCAAATGCCCTAGTGTAGTTTGATGGCAGTGTGGGACAGTTCATTTGGGGTGGCTTGAAGTTAGATTTATATATGGTGAGGGGATTACTATAGATTTAGAAATCTATTTTCTTCATAAATTTCTATTGAAGTTTCTTATTGTAGGTTCTGATTCTTATGAACCATGATAAGTACACTGTACACAAGAACCAACAAATTCTCATTTTTATCAAAGTTCATGGGCGTTTCATTTTGAAAATAATTATACAATTGTGGAAAATATTTGATAATTTTTCCGAATATTGAAAATTACCCTACTATATATGATTGATCTTGGGGAAAACAAATTTCTTTCTAAGCATACGCAAAGAATATAAAAAAAATATTAAAATAAGTCAAACACCCATTAATGGGGTCTTCCATTGCTAATGGTAAACAAAAGCATTAAATAAAATAATATAATACAGTAATAATACTACTTCCTAAACCTAAATTAGCACCATTGCATGTTATTAGTGGGCATTTGTGAAAAGAATATCAAGTCATTGATGTGTATTAAGTTTGCTGTGAAGTTTAACGTGGGTCTTGTGTCATTAGACTTACTTACTAGGTAAGCAAAGGCCAAGTTAGTGTTTTGTGGAGTACAGCTTATCATATAAAATAGAGTAAACAATAAAATAGGAGGTCAAGACTCAAGAGTAGAAATGTAGAAAAGAAGTTAAATTTAAAATTTTAGGTCCCACATCTATTTTTGGATTTTCTAAAAAATAATTCTGAAATCATTAAAAAATGTGTTCATTTAAAAACAAAAAAATCAAACCAAATGGTTTCTTACGATGAAGCTAGGAATTTCCAATGGCCTAATTAGGCCAGTTGAATTCCCATATGGTACATGTATATATTCTTAAAAGTTAAAACTTGAAAAAGAGTAAGAAATTGACTATTTAACTGGTAAAAGTCCGATGTGAACAAAAGCGAGAGAGTGAGAGATAGTCCTCAATATTGTCGTAGGTTCCCGCTTATAATGTTGTAGAGCGAGAGTGAGAGCCATAACTATCTTGTATTTACATTTTCTGAATTTTTTTTAAAATATTTTTTTGGTTCCATTATTTATAGAATTAATTTCCTCTTGTTATTTATTATTGGAAAAAATGTTGTTGCTTTTGAACCCCAAACTTGGTGCTCAAATATTTGGCCTGGTCATCTTTGTCAACAATTCACAGTCGTTCTCGCACTTCGCAAGCTTACCATTAGCAGCACTGTTACTATTTACCATATGTAATTTGGAGCTTGTTTGGAGAAAATCACGTCCATATGTAAAGTTGAAACAAAGTTGAGTCCATTTTTTGTTGGTTTAGTTTGATTACTAAAATAAACCGTCTGTGCTATGAGGTTTGCAGTTTTTGGCTTGTTCTGTAGTACAACAGAACAGAGTACTTTCCAAAATGCCAAATTTGGGTCAGTGGACATACAAAGTTCATAGATGAGGAGTAAGAACTATCAAGTGTGAGTGTAGCTGTTAAAGCTCAGGCCAAGAAGCAGAATTGCAAGGAAAAGGAGCAGAGTTCACGCGACATCGTTTTGACTAAAGGAATATAAGTTGAATTAAAAGAAAACGGCGCCGTTAAGATTAATGAAGACATGGACTGTGCACGTGCCAGATAGATGAGGAGTAAGAACTATCAAGTGTGAGTGTAGCTGTTAAAGCTCAGGCCAAGAAGCAGAATTGCAAGGAAAAGGAGCAGAGTTCACGCGACATCGTTTTGACTAAAGGAATATAAGTTGAATTAAAAGAAAACGGCGCCGTTAAGATTAATGAAGACATGGACTGTGCACGTGCCAGAGTTAAGCTCAGAATCTGTTATTAGGCTTTGACAGGTGTCGTTGTTTCATTAGAGGATAATATGTTTGATAGAGTTTCTTAGTTATTTTTTTGGCGCCTTTTTCTTCTGCATGGAACTGGTTCTGCTATGCTGTATAAATAGCAGAGCAGTAGATATTTATGATTTTACTCTCTCATTTTTCATCAATAAAAAACACTTATTCTATTTAGAGAGACCTTTCCTTTTCATTATAGTTGCCTATAACATGAGCTTCCAGTCCAAACTCTCTAACTTGTTACAGTGTTAACCACTTTTTTTTTTTATTGGATAGAAGTCACCTACTCTTTCTTCTTCTTCTTCTTTTATTTATTTATTTTTATTTTTAGAAAAATTTATTAACTTAAATCATTTTGGAATACAAGTTTCAAATCAGACGAGAGCTCTTATACCCAAACATCTAAACCTGCAGATGAATAACTCTTCTAGCAAAGATATGGGCTAAACAGTTGTCCTCCCTCTTAACATACTTAAAATTAAACCATTGTAAAGATCCTGCCAAGATTTTTGTCTCTTCTATGAAATGTCCATGCAAAGAAAAAGATGTTCTGTTGTCTCACAAGACCGAAATGACTAACAGTGAGTCCCCTTCAATTTCAAGCTTGTGAATACTAAGATTCTTGGCAAACTGGACCGCTATATTAGCAACAAAAGTTTCAATGGCTTCAACAGTTACCTACTCTTTCTAACTCTTGATAAAATTTTCAAAGGCGTAAATACACTTTTGGCCCTTATATTTTGGGCAAATTCTCGATTTGGTCCCTAAATTAATTTTGCTCTTAGGTTAATCCCCGATTTTAGAAAATCATTTTTATTTTAATCCCTACCATCAACCCAGTAACAGAAAAATCTGAGGTGACAAACAGAATGCATAAGTGGCATGCTAAATGCAGACATGGTAGAAAAATAATAATAAAAAAAAATACTACAGCATCATCTATGTCAACATCTAATTTTAACAAAAAAAAAAATTAATTTTAACAAAATTAAAAAAAAAAACATAAAAAAATTTAAAACATAAAAATACATCAATTCAGATTTGAATAAAAATAAACAAGAGAAGATGAACCCAGATCAAAGGAACACAAGAACATGAACCCAGATCATAAGAACACAAGAACACAAACCCAGATAACAAGAACAGTACTCAAAGAATTTCTATTCCAAAATTTGTATACATTCTTCCACCAAAAGTCAATTGTAAATTAAATAAAAAAGCTAATAAATTTGATAACAAACTGTAATATAATAAAACTTGTAGGCTCATTATTTCCAGGGAAGATTCAAAGTGTTAATAAAACCTTGCGTTTCGCTCACAAGAATGAAATGAATGAAGAAGTATTGGCAACCTGGTTGAGGAAGCTCAATCACATTTAGGACACTTTCGAAAATAGGCTGTAACTTGTAAATCAAAATACTCTTTACACAAAATTTAGCTACAAAATTTGTTGTAACTTTAAGCTACAACCTTACTCAATATCTTTCTATTAGAAGTAAATTTTAACAAATCTACCATTGGATAACATCTTCTTCTTATATCTTCATACTTGCAAATTTTTAGAAAATTAAAGATCAATAACTATGTTATTAATAAAGTGTTTAAATTGCAAGTTTTTGTAGTTTAAAATTATGCTTAAAATACAAAACTTTTAAATCATATAGTAAACTAGACACATCACACGTGCTTTGCGTGTGCAATAATACTCTTTTTTATTTATTTATTTATTTATTTTGGTTTTGTGTTATAATGCTTAAAAGTAATATATAAATATTCATATGTATTTATTTTTTTAAAGAGGAGGTAAGGTAATGTGGAATAATGTTTAAAAATGAGATAGGGAACTATAAAATGTTGAAACTTAATGAGACATTTGAATTTATTGATTGGAATAAGAATTGTAATAAGTAAAAAAATTTGAAATTTGAACAAAAGAAAGATGATATACGTTAGTGTGGATTGATAGAGATTTGTGATAAGAGCATAGAATTTGGCTATCAAAATTTTGTAATGTTTTATAGAATTAAAAAATAAATAAATAAATAAAATAAATAAATAAATAAATATGTGTGTGTGTGTGTGTAATTTTTATTTTCAGAATCATATACTATATATTTGTATTAAAAGTGAAAATCACCATTTAGTTCCCAAAAAAAAAAAACCCACCATTAATTAAGAAAAGAAAAAAAAAGCCACAATTGATTTTTAACTAATAAAAAAGACCAAAACCAAGACCCATCGATTTAGAAAGCACGTTGGGAGGAAAAGAACCAAAAAAAATAAAAATAAAATAAAATAAAGGCAAAAATAAACTGAGAGGAAATGAACTAAAAAAAGAAGAAGCAAAAATACATTGACAGGAAAAGAACGAACCCACAAAAAAAAAGAAAAAAAAAAAAGAAGAAGGGTGATACAAGTTGCAAAAGAGAGAAGAAATGAGGGGTTGATGAGAGGTATTAATTGGAGGTAATATAGTAACGCCAATTGCATTATGTTTTCACATTTGTTTTTTCTACAAAATGGAGAGATCTAATTTTGGTAGGCTAGGGAAAAAATAATTGAGCCCCACCAAAAATCCTCTCAATTTTCTTTCCTTACCAAACAATCCAAAATTCTATTTTCTCTCTTTTTCTATTCTATCCTCCTTATTTCACCTCCAACTAAATGTAGTTTTAGCCTGGATAGGTTGGGGTTAGATATATATGTGATTACTGATTATTGGCACATTGTGATTATTGATTTATTGTAATTTTTACAATGGATTACTCCAAAAGTATTTAAGAAGTTGAAACTACTTTTAATAAGAAATTACAGGCAGTAAATTTACCATATGATTTTTGAAATAAACAGATTGAATTTTACTACACTAACAACATTTAAATGAATATTAACTATCACCAATTTGGTATTGTAAATTTACTTATTTAAAAATAAATAAATAGGATTTAAAGAATGTGGACATCAAATGCCCTAGTGTAGTTTGATGGCAGTGTGGGACAGTTCATTTGGGGTGGCTTGAAGTTAGATTTATATATGGTGAGGGGATTACTATAGATTTAGAAATCTATTTTCTTCATAAATTTCTATTGAAGTTTCTTATTGTAGGTTCTGATTCTTATGAACTATGATAAGTACACTGTACACAAGAACCAACAAATTCTCATTTTTGTCAAAGTTCATGGGCGTTTCATTTTGAAAATAATTATACAATTGTGGAAAATATTTGATAATTTTTCCGAATATTGAAAATTACCCTACTATATATGATTCATCTTGGGGAAAACAAATTTCTTTCTAAGCATAAGCAAAGAATATAAAAAATATATATTAAAATAAGTCAAACACCCATTAATGGGGTCTTCCATTGCTAACGGTAAACAAAAGCATTAAATAAAATAATATAATACAGTAATAATACTACTTCCTAAACCTAAATTAGCACCATTGCATGTTATTAGTGGGCGTTTGTGAAAAGAATATCAAGTCATTGATGTGTATTAAGTTTGCTGTGAAATTTAACGTGGGTCTTGTGTCATTAGACTTACTTACTAGGTAAGCAAAGGCCAAGTTAGTGTTTTGTGGAGTATAGCTTATCATATAAAATAGAGTGAACAATAAAATAGGAGGTCAAGACTCAAGAGTAGAAATGTAAAAAAGAAGTTAAATTTAAAATTTTAGGTCCCACATCTATTTTTGGATTTTCTAAAAAATAATTCTGAAATCATTAAAAAATATGTTCATTTAAAAAAAAAAAAAATCAAACCAAATGGTTTCTTACGATAAAGCTAGGAAATTTCCAATGGCCTAATTAGGCCAGTTGAATTCCCGTATAGTACATGTATATATTCTTAAAAGTTAAAACTTGAAAAAGAGTAAGAAATTAACTGTTTAACTGGTAAATGTTCGGTGTGAACAAAAGCGAGAGAGCGAGAAATAGTCCTCAATATTGTCGTAGGTTCCCGCTTATAATGTTGTAGAGCGAGAGTGAGAGCCATAACTATCTTGTATTTACATTTTCTGAATTTTGTTAAAAATATTTTTTTGGTTCCATTATTTATAGAATTAATTTCCTCTTGTTATTTATTATAGGAAAAAATGTTGTTGCTTTTGAACCTCAAACTTGGTGCTCAAATATTTGGCCTGGTCATCTTTGTCAACAATTCACAGTCGTTCTCGCACTTCGCAAGCTTACCATTAGCAGCACTGTTACTATTTACCATATGTAATTTGGAGCTTGTTTGGAGAAAATCACGTCCATATGTAAAGTTGAAACAAAGTTGAGTCCATTTTTTGTTGGTTTAGTTTGATTACTAAAATAAACCGTCTGTGCTATGAGGTTTGCAGTTTTTGGCTTGTTCTGTAGTACAACAGAACAGAGTACTTTCCAAAATGCCAAATTTGGGTCAGTGGACATACAAAGTTCATAGATGAGGAGTAAGAACTATCAAGTGTGAGTGTAGCTGTTAAAGCTCAGGCCAAGAAGCAGAATTGCAAGGAAAAGGAGCAGAGTTCACGCGACATCGTTTTGACTAAAGGAATATAAGTTGAATTAAAAGAAAACGGCGCCGTTAAGATTAATGAAGACATGGACTGTGCACGTGCCAGAGTTAAGCTCAGAATCTGTTATTAGGCTTTGACAGGTGTCGTTGTTTCATTAGAGGATAATATGTTTGATAGAGTTTCTTAGTTATTTTTTTGGCGCCTTTTTCTTCTGCATGGAACTGGTTCTGCTATGCTGTATAAATAGCAGAGCAGTAGATATTTATGATTTTACTCTCTCATTTTTCATCAATAAAAAACACTTATTCTATTTAGAGAGACCTTTCCTTTTCATTATAGTTGCCTATAACATGAGCTTCCAGTCCAAACTCTCTAACTTGTTACAGTGTTAACCACTTTTTTTTTTTATTGGATAGAAGTCACCTACTCTTTCTTCTTCTTCTTCTTTTATTTATTTATTTTTATTTTTAGAAAAATTTATTAACTTAAATCATTTTGGAATACAAGTTTCAAATCAGACGAGAGCTCTTATACCCAAACATCTAAACCTGTAGATGAATAACTCTTCTAGCAAAGATATGGGCTAAACAGTTGTCCTCCCTCTTAACATACTCAAAATTAAACCATTGTAAAGATCCTGCCAAGATTTTTGTCTCTTCTATGAAATGTCCATGCAAAGAAAAAGATGTTCTGTTGTCTCACAAGACCGAGATGACTAACAGTGAGTCCCCTTCAATTTCAAGCTTGTGAATACTAAGATTCTTGGCAAACTGGTCCACTATATTAGCAACAAAAGTTTCAATAGCTTCAACAGTTACCTACTCTTTCTAAGGCTTCACTTGGGAGTTCATAAGGGAATGGAATTGAATGGAATGAGATGATCATAAAGGAATGGAAAGGAATAGAATGGAATGGAATGTATTTAAGTAAGGGAAAGAAATGGAAAAGAATGGAATGGAATGGAATTAAGTAACTTTAATTGGATGTTTTAAAATAAAGGAATGGAAAAGAATGAAAATGAATGGAATATAAGTAATCCTGTTTGGAAGAAACATAGAAAGAATGGAATATAATCATTTTATGACGATATTACTATTAGACCCCTATTTTAAAATAAATTGTTGAATATATAGGGGTATTTTGGGAGTTTTAGTAAAAAAATCATTAAATCTAATTCAATTCCCTCTCATTCTTCCCAATTTCGGGAGGAATGAAAATTTGAGGCTTTAAGAGAATAGAGAGGAATGAGTGTTCTCTCCTACTCATTCCATTCCTCTCACTTAAACTCCCAAACAAGGGAATGGACTTTCCATTCCCTCCATTTAAACTCCCAAACAAGAGAAGTGAAGAATATTCTAAAATTATTCTTTCTATTCTTTTCCATTCCATTTCATTCCCTCCTCCCAAGCGGAGCCTAACTCTTGATAAAATTTCCAAAGGCGTAAATACACTTTTGGTCCTTATATTTTGGGCAAATTCTCAATTTGGTCCCTAAATTAATTTTGCTCTTAGGTTAATCCCCGATTTTAGAAAATCATTTTTATTTTAATCCCTACCATCAACCCAGTAACAGAAAAATCTGAGGTGACAAACGGAATGCATAAGTGGCATGCTAAATGCTGACATGGTAGAAAAATAATAATAAAAAAATACTACATCATCATCTATGTCAACATCTAATTTTAACCAAAAAAATATATTAATTTTAACAAAATTAAAAAAAAACATAAAAAAATTTAAAACATAAAAATACATCAATTCATATTTGAATAAAAATAAACAAGAGAAGATGAACCCAGATCAAAGGAACACAAGAACATGAACCCAGATCATAAGAACACAAGAACACAAACCCAGATAACAAGAACAGTACTCAAAGAATTTCTATTCCAAAATTTGTATACATTCTTCCACCAAAAGTCAATTGTAAATTAAATAAAAAAGCTGATAAATTTGATAACAGACTGTAATATAATAAAACTTGTAGGCTCATTATTTCCAGGGAAGATTCAAAGTGTTAATAAAACCTTGCGTTTCGCTCACAAGAATGAAATGAATGAAGAAGTATTAGCAACCTGGTTGAGGAAGCTCGATCACATTTAGGACACTTTCGAAAATAGGCTGTAACTTGTAAATCAAAATAATCTTTACACAAAATTTAGCTACAAAATTTGTTGTAACTTTAAGCTACAACCTTACTCAATATCTTTTTATTGGAAGTAAATTTTAACAAATCTACCGTTGGATAACATCTTCTTCTTATATCCTTCATACTTGCAAATTTTTAGAAAATTAAAGATCAATAGCTATGTTATTAATAGAGTGTTTAAATTGTAAGTTTTTATAGTTTAAAATTATGCTTAAAATACAAAACTTTTAAATCATATAGTAAACTAGACACATCACACGTGCTTTGCGTGTGCAACAATGCTCTTTTTTATTTATTTATTTATTTTTTTGGTTTTGTGTTATAATGCTTAAAAGTAATATATAAATATTCATATGTATTTATTTTTTTAAAGAGGAGGTAAGGTAATGTGGAATAATGTTTAAAAATGAGATAGGGAACTATAAAATGTTGAAACTTAATGAGATATTTGAATTTATTGATTGGAATAAGAATTGTGATAAATAAAAAAATTTGAAATTTGAACAAAAGAAAGATGATATACGTTAGTGTGGATTGATAGAGATTTGTGATAAGAGCATAGAATTTGGCTATCAAAAATTTTGTAATGTTTTATAGAATAAAAAAATAAATAAATAAAATAAATAAATAAATAAACATTTCGGGATAAGAATGAGTAGTTTCTACGTGAGGTAGTAGGTTTTTTTTTTTTTTGAAGAAGTAATTTTGAATTTTTTTATAAAGATAATTGAAGTATTTGAATTCAAATAGATTAAAAAAAATACATATAGGAATCAGACATTTGAGTACAAATGGGTGGTGAGAATAATGGTTTGTATTACTATTTTAACCTTTTTTGCTTTTTTGTAGAAAAAAATTAAACTAAAGGGTATGTTATTTTAGAATTAGTATAAGAATATTTTGGTACTCCAAAAATTGAATACAAAACAGGGAAATCCTCTTATTAATAGTATCGATAATATCAAATTAATACAAAATTTGATATGTGTATTACAAACATAAAGAACATATAATTCAACCTATAATTTGGTATGTGTATTACAAAAAATTTATTTCACTCACAAATGTATAAATCTCATACACCCAAGGAAATTATGTAATTGAAAAATACTCCCTCCGTCCCAATTTTTTTGTCCTGTTTGAAAAGTCAAACTTTTAAAGGGAACATCATTTATTGTCTTGTCTACCTTTTAAAAATGTAGAAGTTTCCAAAATTACCCTTAACAAAATTTATTAAAAAATTGAATTAGTAAATTAATAGGGGTATAATAGGAACATTAGTAAATTAATGACTTTTATTTTTAGAAACAGGACAATATTTTGGGACATCTCAAAATGGAATAGAGGACAAAAAAAATGGGACGGAGGGAGTACATCAACTCGAACTTTGTGCTAGCCTTTCACCATGAACTTTGTGCTACCTTTGCTCCAAAGGTGACATATGTGTTATCAAGAAGAATTATTAAAAAAAAAAAAAAAAAATCAAAACCTGTTATCAACCAAATTTATTTTTCCTAATCAATTAAATTCTTAAAGATATCTGTAAAGAGAGAAGGAAAACTCACCTATCATCACAATTGCTTCGCTTACATACATTCAAATCACTAGCCTCTGAGCACGCGCGTAAGCTCTTCTATTTTTTGGGTAAGGGTTAATTTTGAACATTTATTATAATTTGGGATTACTTTATTTTCCAATTACAAAAAAAATCTAGGGGTGTGATAAAAAAAAATTAAAGATATCACAAAATCTAGCAGGTGAAATAATTTTTTCATCACACCCCTAGATTTTTTTTGTGATTGGAAAATAAAGTAATCCCAAATTATAATAAATGCTCAAAATTAACCCTCACCCAAAAAATAGAAGAGCCTCTGAGCACGCGCGTCGGGCTCAGAGGCTAGTATTTTTTAGAAGGTACAAAATTAAGATCTCACCATTAGTTTCTTGCATAGCATTTCGCTCAACTGGCATATTTCGCGCCAAGTTACGAATATGCGTAAGACGACAACTTGGTGTAGCCTCGCGATTAGGTGTTATTAGTGATACACATGATGATGTTGAATTAGAATGCACAACGTCTTCATTTAAATTTGCTGGACTTCCCACTAAAGTAATATCACCACCCAAAGTTTGTTGTCTTCGTCTTGCATAATTGGCACGACGTCTTGCCAATCGAATTTGTCTGTTTTCATTGTCTTCAATTTGTCTACTACGTCGATCATAATATCTCCGTAGTTCTCGACGACGTTCTACGTCATTGGTATGAGTCATAGGTGTATTTTCTGAACTCATTTCTGCATTAAAATAGACAAAAAAAAATAAATAATAATTGTGTTAGTTGCACATATATACATATTTAGTGCAATATTTAATGGAAGCATGTGCTATATTAAAATTTTGTAGTCAAAACAATATTGCACCCTTATTTTTGAGTTGCAACGATCTGACACTAAAAATATGTAAACAATATATTTTAGCCATAATATAATGTTTTTTATTTAAATAATAGTTGAATTGGTTGAAATTTCCCTCCCCTAACTATTGAAGGATATTTATTTATTGTATTAAAAAGGCTTCACGTTATTAATTGAAAAATTGATTGAAAATCTATAAAACAGGGTTTTTATTTTTTCCTCTTTTCTTTAAATATATATAAGAGAGTTTGAATATAAGTATAAAATTATGGAAAAAAAATTACTTCTAAGTAATATCTAAATAATAGGAAAAATTTTAGGAATAAAAATACTTAAAACATTTTTTTTTAAAAGATTTAAATTTATAACAGTGTTGGCATATTATTAAAACACCTAAAATATCGGGTTTTTTCTTTTTTTTTCTTGAAGGTGTAAAAAAATAGGGAACCAGAGTTGAAGGACTCACCACCCTCAAAAAAAAAAAAAAAAAATTGATGCAAATTTATTAATTGAGGACACGTAACACTTGATGCAAATTCAAAAAGCATGGTTTGTTTAGAGTCTTTTTGTCTTTTGGTAAGTTATTTTGGATCAGATTAAATTTTACCAATTTAAAAAATTTAAAAATTTTGAATGAAGTAACATTTTAAACTATCAAATATAAGATATATTTAAGGGTGTAAGTTGTTACTCCTAAAAGTTAGTCTATTATTTATTTAGAAGCAATTTTCAGCACAATTTTAAAATTTTATCTTTAAAGATAAGTTCTCCAGTATCATTCTTGCTTTAGTGTCTAAATAATAGGCAAAATTTTAGAAATAAAAATACTTAAAACAATTTTTTTAAAAAAAAAATTAAACGTAAAACAGTGGTGGCATATTATTAAAATACCTAAAACATAGGGATTTTGTTTTGGCTTGAAGTTGTAAAAAAATAGGAAACCAACGTTTATGATTTTTTTTTTTTTTTTTTTTGCCTTGAAGTTGCAAAAAAAAATAGGAAACCAATGTTAAAGGACTCACCACCCTCAAAAAAAAAAATTTTGATGCAAATTTATTAATTGAGGACACGTAACACTTGATGCAAATTCAAAAGGCATGGTTTGTTTAGAGTCTTTTTGTCTTTTGGTAAGTTATTTTGGATCAGATTAA